>NW_016158942.1:58553-89117 GCF_001687245.7 Rhagoletis zephyria | reverse complement strand
AAGTACCGACGTAGTGGGACTTAATGTTCTTCTCTTGTTAGTGAGTTACCCATTCGCAATGCAAATCGAAGAAGAAGTTTTGATGTGCTAAGTACTTGACACTTACACCACTAGCGACAAAATTTTTTAAGCTATCGACAAATTTGCACGGAAAAATGGTTTGAAATGGAGCAAGTGTGCGGATATTTGCAATGATGGCGCAGCCGCAGTGGTTGGAAAATGAAAGGAGCCATGTCTAGGATGAAGCAAGAGGCAGAAACCGCCACGAGAAGTCACTGTATGATCCCTCGGTATTCCCGACTAGGAAGATGCCGCCACTAGATTTAAAACCCTTATTGGATGACGCTGCGAAGAGAACAAGGCCTGCGAAATTAAAATACATCTTTGGTTTCTTCTAACACGTCGAGATTTTTTTATTGGTGACATATATATTTTAGAATTTCTAGCAATTTACATGAAAACCCCATAAATAAACAAAGTAAATCAGAAAAACCTATGTAACTTCGAAGTTAACGCTAAGAAAATTGATAACCTCACACTCCATAAGAAGGTGTAGGGGAGTCTCCTTGGCCGCATCTAAAAGCGACACAGGTCGCTGGACCAGATACGTAGTTTATACAGGTGCCCTCTGAGCCTACAGTGACCAGTCAAAAGACATATAATAGTTCTTAGTTTCTCCTTTGGGGGATCCATGAGTAGCCTGTATCTTATCAGATTGTAATTTCCTAATATGCTTTTTGCCTGACGTTGACCCATAGTGCCACGCCAGTGCAGTACCCTCAGTTTGCAATTTTCCCTTCTGAGCATTTCCTTTATGGTATTGGGTCCCACTGCCAGAAAGGGCTCAGGTCCTATCGGGGTCGAGGAAGCGGCCATTCTGACCAAATTATCAGCTTCCTCATTTCCTGCATCCCCCATGTGCCCTGGTACCCACATTAGTTGGATATCATTAACCTTCGCCAGAGCATTAAGCCTTTCGGCACACTCCAAAACCAAGGAGGACTTGATCTCTGAATAATGAGAGGGCCATAGGTGCCGCCTGACTATCACTTAGTATAAGTATCCTTTCATTCCTATAATAACTGCGAATGTTAATCTCAGCGCACATAATAATGGAATAGACCTCCGCTAGAAAGATGCTAGGGAAGGTTCCCAGGGGCGGGGCAGCGAAAGCTTCAGCCTGGGGCCGTACACGCCTGCTCCAATCCCCGCAGGTGTTTTAGAGCCGTCAGTGTACCACTGTATTATGGCCTGTATGTGACTCTCCAAAATAGAGGTACACCAGATCCCCTTGTTATAAGTGTAGGTCCTGAAATTTATTTTGAATAGCACCTTTCTGTTAATATCGTCCCTGGGGAACAAAGCCAGGGGAGCTGGGTACCTAGCTTGTCCCTGTTCCTAGATGATAACACCTTGCCTTTGCCGAAGTCCTCTCTCGCAAAGTTAAGGAGGGTTCGCTTTGCAGCCTGTTCAACTGAGAGATGCAGTGCCTCGAGTTCCAGCATTACCTCCAGTGCT
The DNA here is from genome assembly GCF_001687245.7 of Rhagoletis zephyria. Lineage (NCBI taxonomy): Eukaryota > Metazoa > Arthropoda > Insecta > Diptera > Tephritidae > Rhagoletis > Rhagoletis zephyria. The sequence goes on along the minus strand of NW_016158942.1, from coordinate 87,599 downwards.
GCCGTCGGGCATGTGCGCATTGCTCCCTTAATGCAAACACATGCCAAACTTTGGATGTTAGACAGGGTCTGCCTCACCGTTCCCATAGTAGTTCTGGAATACCCCAAGCCTCCGCATAATAAGTCACTATAGGTCTCACCATCATGGTGTACATCTATCTGAGGATCCTCGGAGTGCACCCCAGGATTTACCCGCTAGACGTTTGCACACCATCATCGCTCTTAGAGGTGACCGCATCAAAATGGGCCCTCCAAAGAAGCCTGGAGTCGAGGATAAGCCCCAGATGCTTAATCTCTGTGGCGACATTGATTACGACCCCGTCTAAGGTCAAGCTCTTCATTCCCTGGAGATTTAGTTTCTTGGTGGCTATAGCTGTCTTAGAAGGGTTGATATTTAAACCTACGTCTGCGCAACACCTTTTTGCAAGGTTGAAACCTCTTTGGACGATGACGCAGAGAGTACTAGCGAACTTCTCTCTATCGATAATCACTATGTCGTCCGCGTACCCTTGGCAACGGACGCCTTCGTTAGTAAGTATCTGTAGGAGTTCGTTCACAACTAAGCTCCGCCGTTAAAGCATACAGCGCGGTATTCGTGGATCGTGGTTTGTTTCAGAGTGTTAAACCTGATTTCATGGTCAATAATTTTTTCCATTTCCTTTAACATAGAAGATGTGAGACTAATCGGCCTGAATGACTTGGCAAGAGAGTAATCTCTCTTTCCTACCTTCGGGATAAAGATAACCCTGGCCCTCTGCCACACCTTGGGAATGTGGGCCAGTGCTAGACTGTCCCTCAAAATATCCAGATGTGGAAGTAAGAGCTCCCCGCCCTGCTTCAGCAACACTGGACAGACACCATCCACCCCAGGGGCGTTGTACCGTTCGAAGGAGTCCAAAGCCCACCGCACTGTTTGCCAGTTTATCAGGCTTATAGCCAGCTTTCAGTCCGGTGGGGATGGCCTGAATGCACGGAACACCTTTCCTGTTCAGTACATGAAAAAATCCCATTAGGTAGCCTAATAGCCAGCCTGGTCTCTGTGTTGTCTCTCACTAAGGCTTTATGTAGCCTAGCAGATGCAAGAGTAGATGCGATGTTCTCACAAAAGGTCCTGAAACTGCTACGCTTGGCCTTCCTAACCTCCTTATTGTATTTTGTTAGACTGACTGAGTACTCCTCCCCGCACCTCTTTCCTAAGAACTGAGAGTTGCCGTGACCACCAGGGAGGCTGAGCCTTCCCCTTTGACCCGGGACAGCTGGAGGTAAAGGCATCCAAAATAGTGCCGTTCAGCATGTTGATCCTGTCCTCTAACTCCATACAATACCCCTTTCTATGTTGTGCCTCTATTCTGGTTAGATTCAACCTAAGTGCCTATTCGCATTTAGCCCAATCTGTTTTCGTGGGGTTTCTCTTTGAGTAACCTGTCAGAACCTCAGCTCCCACTGCAAACCAGATAATCATGTGATCCGACAGTGAGGGCTCAGATGAAACCCGCCACTGAGCGATCAGAGGACTGGCCAGTCTGTTGCTAAGAGTGATGTCAAGTACCTTCTCTCTGACCCTAGTAATGAACGTTGATTCATTACCAACATTGTAATACATGAAACCACCTTCCATTCAGCCGTGTGGTCGCGGTCGTTCTGGACCTGGATGAGCCCCAGCAAGTACTCAGCCGATTTCTCGGCGCATCGTGGAACGAACACCGAGTTATTATGCACCGGCGGGATGTCCTCCCCCCTCTTGGTGCATAACACGGGCCCCTCCCACCCCTCAACGTTAGGTGCCTTGTCTGCCAGCCATGCTGCGGTCCGCTCATCCTTGCAGTCCACAAGGAGCATGCCTGACCTGAACAATACCCCACAAAAAACCAGTGGGTGCTTCCACCCTTTAAGGACCTCGTCCATAATGGCATCCTGGAATTTGGTTAGGTCCTCAGGGCGTAGGGCAGCAGCAGGGTAATCTCAGGGCAGTACCGCCACCCGGATGCCTTTAAGAGCATCCGGATAGTTCGGCAGCTTAGTGGTACCCTACTGTGGCCGACCCCGACCCGCAGACCCATCAGCCCCTAGACTCTGTCGGAGAGGGTGAGAGCTCCCGCGGTGGTGTGTAACCTATAAACTGGCGCGTTTTGGTGTAGCTGTTATGGTACCCGTGGGCTTCCCGCTTCACCGTGATTTGGCAGGCGCGGGTCTCTGCTGCTGTTGCGCGCTTCTCTGCTTTTCAGCAGGCGCGGGTAGTTCATCTGTGTCGCCTCTCTTCTGCATACCAGCGCTTGCAGATGTGTTACCTCTGCGCTTTCTTCTTCTCGCTCTAGTACCTCCTTCTCCCCATCTTGTCTTACCTCCGCCATAGCGCGGGCTACCTTCGGCGTCTTCCCCTGCTCCAGGTACCGGAGATACCACTTGACTCCCGACGCACCAAGACCAGCTCGAGGGTGGTCATCAAGGGCTCCCGGTCGACCGGAGGGGGGTAATGGAGGCGGTCTACCCCTACGGCTTCTCTTATTGCTATCTTGCAGCTGTCACCCTGACTCATGCGATGAGGTCCGACTGGGAAACCTGCGGTGTCAGCTGCTAGAGCGGTGCCTGCTTCTGGAGCGATGTCTGCTCTTCGAGCGATGCCGACCTTTGGATAGGCCTCGGCTACCGGAGCGGTCACGACTCCCGGATCGACGCCGACTATCAGCTCTATTCCTGCTTGCGTAGCGGTGCTTGTATTCTGGGGTCAGAGTCTCTGCTCCCTTAGTGCCTTCTACCTGATGCCGGGCCTGGCGTGTTCGATGATAAGGGCATCCTCTTCCTCAATTAGGCTCTCAAGGAAGCTTCCCCTGCGCCTAGTGCCTTTACCACCACCCAGTGTATTACTGCCGAGCGTGGCCGTTGGTGCCTTTTGTGCTACTGACATTACTGTCTTCGTAGCTGCTACTGCTGTTGTAGCTTTTGCTGTTGATGTCGCTGTTGTAGCTGTTACTGTTGTTGTAGCCGTTACTGTTGTTTTAGCTGTTACTGTTGTTGTAGCTGTTGCTGATGTTGTAGCTGTATTGGTTGCTGCCCAAGCTAGGGCAGAGGGAATAACACTGCTGTTGGCAAGATTGCATTAAAAATACTACTGACTTTTACTTTTAAATTTCTACCTGCCTATTCAACAAATGCTTGCATAAACAAGTAAATTTAAGCAAAAAACAAAACCGACTTCGATTCCAATATAAAAATATAAGATTGTCGTTAATCTCTTCATGATCCAATGATCGGATTTAAGCCAAATCAAAATGGGACTACCTGTGAGGTAACACCTTTCCTTTAAAAAAAGAATTATAGTAATCGGTTAACGTGGTCCAAAATTATGCGTTAACATACATAAAAAATATGATAAAAAAATATCCCGACGAATTGATAACCTTCTCCTTTTGGTGAAGTCGGTTAAAAACAAATAAACCAACAAACTTTCAGCGTCAAATGATTTCAGGGTAAAAATATCAAAACTCCCAATAAACTTAAAGAAAATAATGAAATCATCAAAACAATTTCAGTCCTCACTTTAAAGCTAAAGGAGCATAAAGTTTGCATTGTGTTTTCTTGTTTTCGTAGACATTTGAAGAATAGGGGTGCCGTGAAATTTTTTAGCACAAGGGTGCCGCGGTGAAAAATGTTTGGGAACCCCTGCCCTAAAGGTTACTCGCTGGTTACCTCAAACCGTTCTGCCGGTTACATGACCTTTAGCAAGAAGTTACCGTCTTGGTTACCTTTTTGTTACCTCGACCTGTTGCGTCGGTTACCCGAGCGGTTACCTTCTTGTTACTCTGTTCATTTCAACCAGTTACCTTTTTTAAATCGTTCGTAAATCAAAACCCAAATTACATTTTAATATAATTTTTAGTTTAAAAATATATAGATATATACATAGGTATATAACTCGACAGTTAAAATTTTTTCAATATCTTGTTGATCTTCCATGACGGAAACACTGCTGAAATTCTTCGGCACATCAAGTCGTAAGGTGGAAAAGATTTATCCGTACGAATGTGGCCAACCAGTGTTGGGCGTTAATCAATTAATTTTTTAATCATCTTGTTAATTGATTAAAATAGTAATTGCGATTAAATAAATTGCGTATTGCAATTAAATTAATTGCAATTAAGATTTTATTCTGCCATGTCGCAAATGTCATCGAAGATTTCATCACAGGTGTCAATGCACGTGTCAGAGAGGGAGTCATCGCAGCTGGATGAAAACATCACACAGCTGCAGGAGAATTTAATCACAGATAACGCACTACTCAAGGAAAGACAGGATAGAATCGAAGAGAAACAGGAGACAATTGAAGAGAAACAGGAAGAGATTGAAGAGAGAAAGGATAAAGTCGCGGAAAAAGTGGTTGAGCTGGAAGGACATCTTCGTGATTTGCAGTTGAATCGTCCAGCTACTTCGACGAACGCAAGGTAAAAACTCCATCCTTTGACGGCACGATTCCTTTCCAGGTGTTTAAGCTTCAGTTCGAAAAGACAGCTACAGCAAACCATTGGAGCATGGAGGGTAAATCCGGTGCGCTATTCGTTGCATTAAAAGGACCTGCAACGGAAATCTTGCGGACTGTTCTTGACTGTGAAAGGAACAGTTGCGATGCGTTAATGGGTGCAGTGGAAAGGCGTTATGGTAGCGAGCACAGGAAGCAGATTTATCAGATGGAGCTGGAAAAACGCTGCCAAAAATCCACCGAGTCTCTGGAGGAATTCGCCTCAGAGATCGAGAGGTTGGCCCGCTTGGCGATTGGGGACGCATCAGGTGAGCACCTCTAAAGGGTAAAAATCCAGAGGTTCATCAACGGAATGCGGGACATGTATACCAAGCGAGAGACGTACGCGAATACAGAGCCAACATTATGCTCAGACCCGTAAAACGGCAGCGCTCCTAAGTAGGCTAGCCTACAAAGCCTATCGAGAGGAAGTGGAAACACCGGATGAGACAAAGGAAATGCTGAAGAAGATAATCAAGCTATTGGGCGCGAAAAAAAGATGGCTCTGGCAAATGTTTTAAATGTGGGAAGCCACGCCACTTCGCCCGCGATTGCAGCGCAAGTTACATTGGGCTCAGCAATTCAGCAGTATGCATACACAGGGCTGAAGGAGACGAATCCAACTTCAAGGAGTCATTAAACTAAAATGAGCCAGCAGCAAGGGGCGCGCGCTGGCTCCTGCAATTAATGCCCCATAATCTCCGTCTCACACATTGGCCGGAAAACATGCAACCTCACTGTTGGTGGATGTGTTAATGGGTAAGAGCAAGAGCGTCACATTCCATTATTCGACCTGATTTGGCTACTTTTTATGTGAAGCCACTACCTGGAGCAAAGCTGCAGACTGTAACTGGTAAGCACACCCAAGTGATAGAAGTACCATGCGAGGTAATAATCGCGGGCGTGGCCTCGGACACCAAGTTTATAGTGGCAGACATTTTGGATGATGTCATCATCGGCGTGGACTTCCTACTTGGCCAAGGCATGACGATTGACCTCCAGGGAATGATCCTGACATATCGCGACAGGAAAGTGCCACTTAGGGTCGGTTAAGACAACCAGTACTGCAGCAGACGGTTGGTCTTAGAGGAGACGGTTGGCAGCGATGGAGACGGAGTGGTTTCGTCAGGAGAAGGAAGCGGTTCACCGATACAAGAAAAGTGTGATGGTTCCGCCAGCTCAGTGAAGTAGAGGAAGTCGCAACAAGGAAGTGGTCATTACAAGCCAAGCAGTGTTTTCGGAAGGAACAGATTCACTGAACCACGTTGCAATGGTGATACGCCGGTGGTCGGAAATGGAGGCCGCTGTGAAAGCAGTGGGCGCGCTTCGATGTATCCAGGAAAAGGTCGTGGTTGGCAAAGGAAGCAAAGGCAAGCACTAAAGCCGGAGCTGAAAATCCGGATTTAGCAAGATGTGCTAAACGCGGCGCAGCTCGGGGATCGAAGCCTGGTAGTCATGGCCAGAGGATGCGGCGTAAATCCGGTGAAAAGGGTGCCTATGAGAAGAAACATGGTCTGGTCAGAAGCACGACCATGGGAGATGGTGCACTCCGGAGATAAGTCGGCAGCAATGTCCAGTTCCGCGTCGAGTCGAGAGGGTTTCCAGGATGGTGATTTAGTGTTGATGTACAATTCATATGAAAAACCCGAAGTAATGCATACATGCACAGTTTCGGTTGAAACCCGAAATAAGGCATATGAGACAATACCGAAATTATGCACATGAATACTTTCGTTTTAAAAGCGGAATAATACATATGAGCAAATCGCGAAATTATGCATATGCACATTTTCTGTTGAAAACCGCAATAATGCATATGTGAAAAACGAGGTAATGCATACATGTTTCGGTTGAAAACTGCAATAATGCATATGTCAAAAACCAAAATAGTGCATATATGCACAGTTTCGAATCAAAACCGAAGTAATGCATATGAACAAATCGCGAAATTATGCATATGCACACTTTCGGTTGAAAACCGCAATAATGCATATGTGAAAAACGAAGTAATGCATACATGCCCACTTTCGGTTGAAACCCGAAATAATGCATATGTGAAAAACGAAGTAATGCATACATGCACAGTTTCGGTTGAAAACCGTAATAATGCATATGTGAAAAACGAACTAATGCATACATGCACAGTTTCGGTTAAAAACGGTAATAATGCATATGTGAAAAACGAAGTAATGCATACATGCAAGTTAACACAACCCTGCAGGGAAACCGCGGACTAGTGAATAAAATGTCTAGTTCCGTACTAGGTCTTTGTCGCCAAAAAGGAACTAATCCGATATGAACTAGATCCCCACCAGTCCAAGATCGGCGAAAAGTGGTCCTTTTAAAAAACTAATTTTTTTCAGTTTTTTTCACTAGAAATCTATATCTAAAGGGACGAATTTAGAAATGGTTCGGAACTATAGAAAAAGGGATGCAGAACGAACTAGATCTTATTTGTCGAATTTAGAACTAGTTGCGAACTATCGAATAAGGGATGCATCCCACTAGATTTCTAGTGAAAAAAACTGAAAAAATTAGTTTTTTAAAAGGACCACTTTTCGCCGATTTTGGACTGGTGGGGATCTAGTTCCTATCGGATTAGTTCCTTTTTGGCGACAAAAACCTAGGCTTGTTTACTTTACGTGTATACTACTATACTATATACTATACTATATGAGTTCGGCGGCTTTTTCGTTCAAATACGCTTCTATTCTGTGCTTCGCAGATGCTTTTTCATAGCTTGGTAATACAAAACCAAAATTTGTGTTAACATTTCAACATCTTGGGACCGACTGGAATCTAATAAATAATAGCGAGCACCTCTGCAAATTCAGCTACAGCCAAAGGTATGTAATAGTACATTTCTTACAATCATTCAAACAAACTTTATTTCAAATTGAAAACACATTTCTTCCAAAATAATTTAAAAAACGCACACACGGCAGAACCAAGAAGATTGAAAAATCATGATACTTTTTTCTATCGTCTGTCGTTTTTAGGACTGGTTCGGAACTATAGAATTTAGGACTAGTTCGGAACTATCGAAAAAGGGATGCAGCGGGGGGCAATTGACACTTCCTAGGACATCGCCATGTTAAATTCTCCAGTTGCTTGCATGCAAAAGAGATTTATCGCGAACCAGTACTGGGTCTAAGTGTACTAGAAGCGCACCAGTTCAGAACTAGAGATTTTCCCCACAGGGAATATTTTATGAACTTCTCCACATAGCCAAAACAACATTACATAAATGCCATTCCCGTAGAATATTCTGCAAACATAGAAACCGTTCGCATATTTTGGAGTCTTGTTGCAACCAAAAGTGCAATTGCGCTGCACGCGCATCCGCTAAATTCTTAGTTAAAGAAACTAAACACCTTTAGTGAGCGAAACACGCGCAACCGCTTATTCGCTCACCTGACCAAATACTTCTGCTGAGCTCTACACGCACAAACCCAATTTTGCTGACCAAGCATCTTTGATCACGTAGGCAGGCTCAAGAAGAGTAGCTTATAGTTTTAGCTTTAAGAATATTTCTGTCTTAGTTTTAACTTCAAACCAACAGGCACATAGTGCCGCCTAATCAACTTAATATTTAATTTAGTTTAACCAACAGGCACATAGTGCCGCCTAATCGACTCAATCTTTAATTTAGTTTAAACAAAAGGCACATAGTGCCGTATAACTAATTGACATATTTTTAATTATAGAAATAAACGACAAATTTTTATATAAACGAAAATAACGTCGTGTATTTATTGGCCCCCAACGTGGGGCGCGGTTTAAAACGTAAAAAGTCCGCGCGAACCATACAAATTAGTTTGGCCCCTTAGTACCTACTTAGGAGAAAGGAAGGGAAGTGATTTCCCAGCCAAAATAAAAAAGAGAGCATTTCACAAACCAGTGTAGAAGAGAAAAAAAAAACAAAAAAAAACTTTGAATAAACGGACATAAAAATAAGTGTTTACATTTAGAGAAAATCTTTGAATAAAATTCAAAAATAACTAATAGCATCAAAAAAATAAGAACAACAACAAAACCAACTGTAAAAAGTAACAACACCAGCAATAGTGGCAAAAGAACAACAAAAACAACTGTAAAAAAGTAACAACAACAACAGCGATAGTGGAAAAGGGAACAACTTAAAACAACTGTAAAAGTAACAACAACACACAGAATGCAGTTAACGATAGTGTAAGTTATGAATGAAATTTAGGAATATTTATGATTTAAGTGAGTTATAAGTAGAGCTGCCAGACGTCCCGGTTTTCCCGGACATGTCCCGGTTTTAGACTATTTGTCCCGGTGTCCCGGTCCAACCTTAAAATGTCCCGGTTTTTGATTTGATTGCACAAATTTGAATAAAAGTTCAAAAATCACTACACTAAGGGAAAAAACGCGTTGTAATATTAGAAAAATGTTATGAATTCACTCACTGAATATTTTCTGTTTGATTATCGTTTAAAAATGTTCGTATTTAAAAATAATAATTTCATAACACGCACGCGTGGTGTTGATTCAAAGTCAACATTTAAATGCACATTTACATGTCTGGCTGTAGCTGAGTACGCGACGATGATTGCCACAATTTGCTAATTTCCAGAGGGTCAGGGTTCAATTCCCATTACAACCAGCATGGAATTTAAATATTTTTTTAACTTAATTATGAAAATCAATCGGTAATTGCAAATCGCTTCATTTAATATGGGCGTATTTGAATTGAATATTTCTATACTAAATACTAAAATTTGTATACTTGAATGTATTACGAGTTGGGTTGGTGCTCTTTCATATGCCTGTTTTTTTAATTTAGCACGCTTTTTTAATTCGAACGCCCTATCTTAGATGCCATTCAAAAACGCCCTATCTCAGCTTATTTTCAATGTATTTAACCAAATTCTGAGGTAGGGTGTTTTTCAATAATATTCTGAATTAGGGCGTTTTTCAATCAAATTCTGAAGTAGGGCGTTCTTGAAAAGTTTTCTGAGATAGGGCGTTTTCGAACTGGCTGCCGAAATAGGTCGATCTTCCACACCACCATCGATATACTAATCATCAACTATTGCTTGTGCAAAGTTCACAGAGTTTTACAATTATATTAAGGAAAAGACAGAAGTTTTCAAGGCGAATTAATATAAGGTGATAGCAGGAGTACAAAAACAAAAATTTACATGTATTTTGTTTTTGATTTGGCGGCATAAACTGTCAAAATCTGTAAGAGTGTGTGTAGAAATTCAAACAAAATTTTTCAATTTGATATCAGAAGCCGTGCGCGAAACACATACACAAAATCAGCTGAGCTAGTAACACCACCTTATATAAATTCGCCTTGGAAGTTTTGAAACAAGTTCACAGCAACGAAAAATATGACTGATATTTTAATGTTATCTTGTACTTATATTTTTTTCTTTCATGAAACCTAGAGTACTTATAAGTACAGTGCCTACAAAATTATTGGCTCGGAGGCTCTTTAATCAGATCACAATTTCTAAACAGATCTTTTAGAACAATTTTTAAAATGTAGCTTTTGAGCCAATTAATAAAGAGCAAGTCTGAAGTTGCCAGCAAATTTCGTTGATTTTTAGCATTTATTTTTATTTTTTGCTAACAGTGTCTTCCATATAAAAAGAATTATCAAACATAGTTTGTATGGAAGAAACTCTCAGTAAAAACAACACCAAAAATAACCAAAATTTAATGGGCTGCAAAACTTCATTTTAAACATTTTTATAAAAAGTCTGATTAGAATGTTGCAAATTTGTATGCAAATTTATTGAATTTTCCCGAGTTTAGCACAAAGTTTAACAATTTAATTTTTATGTTTTTTCATATATTTAGTACAAACTATATTATTATAAAGAATAAAAAAGGTTCATGTATTGTAAAAAATTCTCTGTGCTTTAGTTGTGATAAGTTGTTTTATTTTGTTGGCGTACGTTGTAATGATCTCATGATCTCATGTTTTTGTTTTTGTTTTTGTCTGTCAAAATAAAATTTCCCTACATCCTTTCGCACGTCGAAATGAAAGAGAAGGGAGCGAGAGGCCCTCCCTAAAGTGTCCCGGTTTTGGCAACGGAGATATCTGGCAGCCCTAGTTATAAGTGAAATATAAGGACATTTAAAATTTAAAAGAAATTAATTTAAGGTTAAAAGTTTTCTCCAATACTTAAATATTTGTGTTAAATTTTTCTTGCAAAAACTGCAGTTTCAGTATTCACAGTTGTTCTGCCTTGTTTATAAAAATAACATATAAAAATAAAATAAAATAAAATAAAAATATAGAACAAAATGTCGCAGGAAGAACAGATAGCAGCGACTCTTTCGAGGTTAAATTTACAAGAAACTAATAACTCTTCCAGTACCTCCTCCTTACCCTTTTGTTTTTACTAGTAGCTAGAGAAGGGAGCTTTCAAATTTAATAACAGAAACAGTTACCGCCATACTACACCCTAGAGTAGAAGAGGAAGAGGAGCATAGGGTAGACTTCAGTAGGAATTCCGACTTATCAGACCGAATACCGGATGTGGTCAAGTGTTTGAGGGAAGGTTTTCTGGAAGACCAGGCGAGTTTAGCTCGTGGAGGAAATCCGTAGATAGGATACTGTTGATGCATGGTCAAAACAAGGATTCGCCAAAATATTATTCAATTCTTCACACAATTAGACACAAAATTACAGGCGAGGCCGACGCGGCACTCGAATCATATCGGACTGCATTGAATTGGAATAAGATCAAGAAGTGCCTATTGCTTCATTACTCTGATAAAAGAGACGTCAGTAGCTTAGAGTACCAAATGACAACTCTTGTCCAACAGGGTAGAACAGTAGAGGAGTTCTACCACGAAGTCTACAGGTGTCTCTCTCTCATACTGTACAAGATTGATTGTCTGGAGTTGGGAGAGGAATCCATAGCTGCTATGGCAAAGACCTATAGAGACAAGGCACTAGACACCTTCGCTAGGGGTCTAAATGGGCAATTGCCAAGTTTACTTACTGTTAGGGAACCAACCAGTTGCCGCAAGCCCTTCACATGTGCCTTAAATTGGACAATATGAATTATCGGACAAGCCATGCCAACCAGTCAAAAACCGACAAACCACACGCAACAACGGACATACCCCGCAAGGCCGCAAGGACGACCGTTTTATCCGGAGCTTGCCAATTTTGGGCAAGGATCTTTTCCGAGACCTCCACTACGGTATGGTCCAAACCTTCCCCTACAATATGGACAGAAAGTCTTACTACAACCCGTTCCAAATCCGACTCCACAATATCGCCCCTTCGGCACACCACAAACAAACCCTTACGTCACATCCCACAATACGCCTTACGGCAATTTTCAACAAAGTTACAGACCACAACTCCCATACAAACTAAACAGGTTAATTACCAGAACAGACCGCAACCTCAAGGATTTCACAATCCGGGACAACGAAATTCAAACAATGGGCAACCTCAACCGTTTAATAAACGCCCACCGTCGCAAACCATACAACATCCTAATAAAATTCAACGACTCTACAATACAGTAGCTGTGGACTCTACTTCAACAGGCAACTCAAACGAGACTTCTGAAAATGTTGAGGGATACTACTACGAAGATCCGCAATACCTTGGTTACCAACAAGAAGCAGGACGATTCGAAAACGAACAAACAGACAGACAGATATGCTACCGATAATATTAATTTTTTAGACTAAAGCCTTCTTCGTAGCCATATTTTCCTTACAGGATGAGGAATGGTAACGAATTGAAATTTCTATTACATACAGGTTCGAAGAAAAATTATATTAACCCGACTTACATACGAAACCCTATTCCAAATCAATATTTTTATGCAAATTCAGTTGGAGGACCCGTCAAAATAAGTCATCACGCAAATATCGATATCTTTGGAAATGAAATAGGGAAAATTAAATTTCATATCCTGCCAAACCTAAAAAATTTTGATGCAATTATAGGCAACGACACATTGAAAAATTTAAATGCAATAATCTTTACAGATGAAAATTATTTCACTCTACTTAACAAATACAAATATCCCATCCAACAGCTTCCAATAAACTCAATTACACAAACCACCCTACGGATTAATCACTTGAATCCTGAGGATAATGAAAAACTAAAACAAATTATAAACTCATGTCCGACCCTATTCTCTGAGCCCGACAAGAAATTCACTTTCGTCACTAATGTCAAGGCAGAAATTAGAACAAGAAATGAAAGGCCCATTTATTCAAAAACTTACCCATATCCTACGCCTCTAAAAAAGGAGATTGACCAACAAATTGCTGAATTATTGAAAGATGGCATCATTCGCCCATCGAAATCTCCATACAATTCTCCTGTATGGATAGTACCAAAAAAACAGGATGCTTCGGGACACAAAAAATATCGGATGGTAATTGATTATCGTAAGTTAAACGAAGAAACCATCCCACATAAATATCCTATTCCGGATATTACTACTATTTTATCCAACTTAGGGAAAAATAAATTTTTTTCCACTATTTTTCCTCAAAAGTGGTTTCCACCAGATTGCTCTAAATGAGGCTGACATTGAGAAGACCGCCTTCTCGGTTACAAATGGAAAATTTGAGTTCAGACGACTTCCATTTGGCCTAAGGAACGCACCTGCTATTTTTCAACGCACTTTAGATGACGTCCTTAGAGAAGATATTGGCATTCGCTGCTACGTCGACATACATAGACAATATTATAATTTTTAGTAAAACTAAAGAAGAGCATTTCGATAATCTGAAGATTATTTTCAATACGTTGGAAAAGGCTCGATTAAAAGTCGAATACGACAAATGCGAATTCATTAAAGAAGAAATGGAGTTTCTAGGTATCATTGTCGATCAAAATGGTATTCGCACCACGCCAAAAAAAGTAGAAGCAATAACAAATTTCCCGCTTCCTAAGAACGTTCACGATTTACGCTCCTTTTTTGGGAATGACTGGACATTATCGTAGGTCCATAAAAGCCTATGCTCAAATTACTAACCCGCTCACTGAAATACTGAGAGGGGAACTAGGAAGAATCTCCAAAAACCAGTCTAAAAAGACCAAACTGAATTTGACAGCCCAATAGGTGGAAGCTGTCAATCAATGTACCTCACATCTGAAGATGTTATACTCCATTACCCTGATTTTGAGAAAGCATTCGGGCTTACCACCGACGCCTCCGATTACCCTTTAGGAGCCGTACTCTCCCAAGAAGGTAGGCCAATATGCTTCCTTTTAAGAACGCTAAGCAAAGCGGAGGAGAACTCAACAAATGAGAAAGAAATGCTAGCGATAATTTGGGCTTTACAGTCCCTCAGATGCTTCCTTTACGGATCAAAAAAGGTCAAAATATACTCCGATCACCAACCTTTAACTTTCGCTCTCAGCAATAAGAATACAAACACCAAAATGAAGAGATGGAAAGCTCAGCTAGGGGAATACAACCATGAACTAATTTACAAACCCGGCAGTTCAAATGTAGTTGCAGATTTCCTTTCACGACCACCAATTTCAAACGTTAATTCACTTACAGTTCACAGTAGTGATAGTTCACCGGAAAATTTGATATCCTCCGTAGAAACCCCAGTAAACGTCTTTAAAAACCAACTTTTTATCTCAGAAGGTCCGGAATCTTCGTATAAATTCCAAATAATTTTTCCAATGTACCATAGACATCTAATAACAGAAAAAATCCTTTCGGAGGATTCACTAAAGTTTCTCTTAAAAAAACATCTAAATCCTTCAATAACAAATTGCATTAAAACAACAGAGCCGACCATGCTAAAAATTCAAGCTATTTACCCTCTACATTTCGCTAATTACAAAATACGCTTCACGCAATTAGTGGTCGAAGATATTACAAATACAGATGATCAAGACAGAATTATTATAGAAGAACATAACTGTGCCCATAGAAATGAAAGAGAAAATAAACTACAGATATTATTAATATTATTTCCCAGCTATGGCAAAAAAAATAAGGAAAATAATAAAGCTATGCAAAATATGTAAAGAAAACAAATATGATAGGCATCCAAACAATCCAAAATTCGGCGCTACACCCTTACCCGAATACGCAGGACATACAATTCATATAGACATTTTTTCTACAGACAAACACAAAGTACTCACTTCTATTAATAAATTCTCAAAATTAGCCGTAGCAAAGATGATAGATGGAAAGAATATAGAAAATATAAAAAAACCATTAAGAGACATCATATTTTACTATGGTTTACCCAAATTCCTCGTTTTTGATAATTAAAAGACATTTAACTCACAACCAATTAAATTCATGTTGGAAAACGAATTTGACATAAAAATTTTTACTGCACCACCTTACAAGAGTGAAGTGAACGGTCAAGTAGAAAGATTTCACTCAAGTTTATCCGAAATTATGAGATGCCTTAGACAAGAATACCCAGACAAAAACTTTGAAGAACTATTGCAATGGTCGGTAAACGAATACATTCATACTATACACTCTGTTACAGGAAAAAACCAGTTGACGTATTTTTCGGCAGACCATGTCCATCCAATCGCGAGAATCGAGAAGAAACCAAGGCAAACATTTTTGAAAAACTTAAGAAAACACAAGAACAAGACCTACAATACCATAATAAAAATAAGAAGGACACTATAGACTACAGGCCAGGACAGAAAGTTTTCGTTAGACAAAATAAAATACTAGGTACCAAACTTTCCAAACGATACAAAGAAGAAATTGTAAAAGAAAATAGGAACTCCACAATAACAACAGAATCAGGGAAAATAGTTCACAAGGACCGCATACGAAACTAATTCAGTACATTTTTATTTTTAGATTTCTCTTTTTCCTGAACTTTATTTTAAGCGATGGTTCGGTTGAAGTGTTAGACTACACTCAATCAGAAATCGTTATTATGGGGGACGGAATTGGCAAAATTCAAACAGGGACCTACCGGATTAGCCACATGACAAACATAACGGAATACTCTACAATACTACAAGAACTAAACAGAAAATTCATTAGAAACATACCAGCTAACAACCCCCTTTACCCAGTTATAACAGACGAGATAAATAACATCAACGCAACCATTAATAACATCTTACCTAAATACAAAAATAAAAGATCCCTAGACTTCATAGGATCAGCCTGGAAATGGATAGCTGGCAATCCTGACCATGATGACTTGGTAGCCATCAACAGTAAATTTCAAGAAGTAATTGAAAATAATAACCAACAACTAGAAATTAACAAAAATATTATCGAAAGAATTAACAATATCACACAAATTAGCAACTCAATAATAAAGTCTCTAGTCTCTAGTAATTTATATGATAAAAGTACCGAAAACCGGTAAAGAAATTTGCAAATCTATTATATTTAAGCCTTTAAGTAAAAACGAAACTATTTTAAAGATAAATTTTGAAAAAATATTAAATGTAATGAAGAATATTATGTTATAGAAAAAGACTGTAAAATAATTAATGAAATAAAAATTTGCAAACAAACTCAAATTGTTAATTTGGAAAACGAAAATTTCATAAGAAATTTAATAAAGAATAAACCATATAAGTGCACCGTAACAAACACGGAACATGTTAAAGATATTGTTGAAATAAATAATGGATTAATACTTTTAAATAATTTCGAAGGAAATATTACTACAAATAATAGTACTAGGAATTTAAAAGGATCATATTTAATAAGAATCTTTAATGAAACCATAAGAATTAATAACATGAATTTTACAACTTTAGAACAACATAGCCTGATACCATTGCCTGCCTTAATCCAACATTCAAATTCACGTTCAGAATTCGAGGAAGTACTATCCTTAAAACTCATGAAAGAGCTGAAAATAAAGAATATTAAAACAATAAGTTCTCTGAACCTTTTAGTGAAATCCAGCTTATTCACTCATTTTGGGCTATTAGCCTTAGTACTTACCATATTTTCAATCTTCAGATGTAAAAAGCGCAGAAATTCTGAAATAATTATTAGTAAACCAGAATGTTTTCAAATGCCGGTAGTCAAAATGCCGCAGCATAGGAGTCTAAACGACATCCAATTTTTTTTTAAATCAATCGGGGACGATCGAAATCTCGGAGGGAGGAGTTAACACAATATTTTATGAACTTCTCCACATAGCCAATACAACATTACATAACTTCCATTCCCACAGAATATTCTGCAAACATAGAAACCGTTCGCATACTTTGGAGTCTTGTTGAAACCAAAAGTGCAATTGCGCTGCACGCGCATCCGCTAAATTCTTAGTTAATAAAACTAAACACCTTTAGTGAGCGAAACACGCGCAACCGCATATTCGCTCACCTGACCAAATACTTCTGCTGAGCGCTACACGCGCAAACCCAATTTTGCTGACCAAGCATCTTTGATCACGTAGGCAGGCTCAGGAAGGGTAGCTTATAGTTTTAGCTTTAAGAATATTTCAGTCTTAGTTTTAACTTCAAACCAACAGGCACATAGGGCCGCCTAATCAACTTAATCTTTAATTTAGTTTAACTAACAGGCACATAGTGCCGCCTAATCGACTCAGTCTTTAATTTAGTTTAAACAAAAGACACATAGTGCCGTATAACTAATTGACATATTTTTAATTATATAAATAAACGACACATTTTTAAATAAACGAAAATAACGTCGTGTATTTATTTGCACAGTTTCGGTTTAAAACCGAAATAATGCATATGTGAAAAACGAAAGCGAAGTAATGCATATGGAAAAAAAACGAAGTAATGCATACATGCAAAGTTTCAGTTGAAAACCGAAATAATGCATATGTGAAAAACGAAGTAATGCATATATGCACAGTTTCAGTTGAAAACCGAAATAATGCATATGTGAAAAACCGGAATAGTGCAAACACATATTAGTTGCGTTCCAGGTGCTCACGATATTCGGAATATTCACGACTTGCAGGTTTTTTTTTACAGGAAAACGTTGCAGGTACCAAAAAACCTGGTACCTGCAAAGTTTTCCTATAAAAAAAACTGCAAGTCAAACCACTTTTGTGAGAGTAACTTGCACTGTCTCTCAGTCAGAAGTTGCAGGTTTTAGTCCGTCAAAGTGTGAAACGATAGGCAGGGCTCTCTTTGTAAACAAACACAGAAAGCAAAGAACCTTAATCGCCGCGGAGACAAATAAATACCTCAAGCATTGCATATGCGTGAGGTTGGCTCGTGTCTTGCCCCGCAAACTTTCAAATAAACGCGTCAATTCAACAAACAATTTATTTTTCTTACCCGCGCACTTGCTCACCACGACGATCAGAAGGCAAGTGCGCTAGTTTTTTGTCAAGCATAACGCGAGACGGTTGATAAAGATATTTGATCGTCTCCATGGCCCTTTACAGTTAAAAAAGAATGGAAGCAGTTACAGGAAAAGTGGTTTATCGCGTTCCAGATGACTTTTATTGTTTCGCTCTCGCTCCTCTCTTTCAATAGAGTAATTTTGTTATTTGACAGTATTACAGGTTTTTACACAAAGTTATCTGGAACGCAACTATTAAAAGGACCAAATTATGTACATATGTACATAAGAAAATGAAGATATAAAGCTGAAATTAGTCGAGAACGCAGAACGTATACTTAAACGCAGTCTGTATACGCAGAATTTTGTCGATTACTGGAGCCCTCAGTGTTGCTTACTACACTGTTGCCACTCATCAATGCCTTTTCATAAACTTACCCTTTCAACTACAATTTTTCGTGCTATAATAGATTTTAGCTAAATATAAACTACTTAGTTTTCAACAAAAACCTTATTCAATAGTAAATTTCAAATATTTTAAACATATTTTGAGTAGGAACTTATATCTTTTTTACCACCTATAAAACTGACGAAGTGGCAACCATCTAAAGAAGGAGAAATAAACTGACACGGAAAAATCTAAATTCCGCAGCTTTCTGCGCTACGGGCTACAACTACAGAAAAATTCTGCGGTGTTGAGTTTTCATTTACATGGCGCTTTGGTAAGACAGATCGTGTCAGCTGACTCGGGTTTACGTACCGGTAGGTTTACGTTCTTGACTAATTTCAGCTTAAAACATACACACTCCTAATGCGAGTGTCGACTACTAGTAGATAAACGACTGTTAGTCGATTATCGATTATCGGTGTTATTTTCAAAGTCGTTTTCTCGTTCAATACATGCTTGTGAATAGTTTATAGTCGGTCACACGCTTCTACAAACAGTTGTAGAAGGATGAGCGATTAAAAACTATTCACAGTCACTTATTGAACGTGCAATCGACATTTACAATACCATGGAAAAGCGATAATCGAATAAGAGTCGTTTATCTACTACTAGTCGACACTCGCAATAGGGGTGACAATCATTAGGCACAAGCCGAAAGAAGGCGTATGACTAAAAAAATTTCAATTAGGTTCACATAGTGAATGTCGAGAGAGAAGTTTTAGATAATGTATAAATTCAAATATCTTTAACTTATGAACTTTTAAACAAGCGACAACATTCTCTGAATATTTTTTTAAATAAAACTTTCATAAATCTCTTTCGTTTGACACTTATTATGTAATGTTTTAGTAATATTCTGATTCAGCTTGAGTTTTTAACGGGTGGCAACCCTCTTCACAAAAATTTTCAAAATTAAGCCGATGTAGCCAGAAGGCCCTCATGTACACACTTTTTTAATAGTGGTACTCATCTAAACCTATAACTTTATCAAGCAGATGTTCTTATAAATTTAGGCACCCTGTTACATGAACATGCTACTCTCTTTTCGTTTACACTTTGTGAGGACCAAATATCTCTGAGGAATTTGGCCCACACAAATACCCGCCATCAAAACAACCAACAACGCAAGTCATAGCAACACGAGTCATGGCAACCCCCGACAGCATCTTCGGTGCCATGACAACGCAACATCACACAGCAACATGTAGCACTACACGCCGGCGTCACCAGAGCGCTACTCACCAGCGTTGTTAGAACGCCATTCACCGGCAAGACCATAGCGCAACCCACCTTGCAAGAGCGCTACATACCGACGCGGCCAGAACACCGCTTATAGACGCCAGCAGCGCGCCACTCAGCGGCGTCAGCAGAGCGCTGCCCACCAGTACCAAAGTCACGCCACTAAAGCCTAACGGGCTCATAACGGGACAAGGAGCCGTTACCCAGTCACTGCAAGTGACGCTACCGAATGTTTCAAATTATTGTTTGTTATATGTTCTTTTATAGAGATTCAGAAAAATTAAGTAATAAATTACGGCCTACCTAACTACAAATTCATTGTAACGAACCCTGGACACAGCGAGTATACCCCAGCATTTTAGAAGAAGCATCGGGGCAAGCAAAAAGCTTCGTTAGAATTGGCGCCCGAGCAGGGACCCTTGGTAGATGGTACGCGTGCAAAGGAAAAATTAGTATATGTTTGATACGAGTAAAATGACGGAATCGGCGAACACTTTGTTGCTGGATAACGCTTGCAAGGAGCATCTGGTGTCTATCGCGCTCATCATGGACCAGGTACGGAAGTGGTCAGTAACGTACGACGGTGGACGAGACCCGCTAGACTTCGTGGAACGCTTAGAGGAGCTGGCCGAGATATACACGTTTAATCTAGACCTACTCCCAAGAATCATGCCCGAGCTGCTACGTGACAAAGCCCTCCAATGGTACCGCAACAACAACGAGCACTGGAAGAGCTGGGACCCTTTCAAGCAAGATTTTCTAAGCTTCTTCCTACCGGCCCGGTACTTTGAGCGCCTAGAGGATGACATACGGCAGCAAAGACAGCACACACGGCAAAAGTACAAGGACTACGTGCTTGCGATACAGAGCTTGATGCGCCGCGCCAGGTACAGCAGGGAACAACAATTGGAAAGGATCTTTCGGAACAGTCACCCCGATTATTTATTATACATTCGACGACGAGACTTTAATACCCTGGCGACACTCCTCACACTCGCTGAAGAATACGAGGGCATTCTCGAAAACCAACGCCGAACGCCGGAAGCGCCCCGACGTGAAGTCGCGAGTCACGTTGTAGGAGATAACCCTGAAGCGCCGCCTACACGGTCGGGCAGATCACCTCATCAACATCCATCGGAGCGTTCGGCCCAACGGCATCCAGTTCCACCGCACAAGGCAGCGATGAACCTACAGCGCCATCAACCACCAACGACCCGGTCTAACCCAAGTAACGTATGCAGAAGGTGTGGTCAAGAAGGACATTACGCTAGGAGATGCCGCAACGCGCGAAAGCTATTTTGCTGGAAATGCGGCCGAGTCGATGTGCGGACAGTAGAGTGCTGTCACCATCGCCAGGGGTACGACCGGACAGCTCCACCCAGGACAAAACGCGGTGAATTCGCAAAACCCAGGGCCGAAAACCCAGCGACCATGCGCCAGGAACATGGCCGGATCTACGCCCCAATACAACTTGGAGGGGAATTGGCGGAGGCCGTCATCGACACAGGCGCCTCGAAAAGTTTCGTGTCAGCCAACTTAGCGGAACGCATGATAAGCTCTGGGAACGGGGAGAAAATAACCGTAGATATCGAGGTATTCATGGCCAATGGCACCATCAGCAAGATATTTGAAGCCGTAAGAGCTGAAGTTCGCATCGGACAATCATACCACCACGCAGTACTGAATGTCATGCCCGGCGCAGTTGATGATGTCATACTTGGCCTGGACGCGCTAGGCAGCATTGGAACGACGGTTTCCTGTGGCGGCCACCATATCGTTTTAACCAAAATACCTACACAGCATACCGTAGCGCGCATCACAGAGGGTAGCGGACCGCCGGTAACACCCAGAAATAGCTCACCGAACGGCGCGAAAAGTAAAAGTCTTAGGAAAATCAAGCACAAGCAACCGCCAGACGCATACCCACCGCTTGTACGGCCTCCACGCGCGCAATCAACGCACACTGCCGCCGCATGCCGTGCTGCAGCCATACGTGTGGTCAACGCATATACCGCAGTCGACGCGACACGCGCTGCCGCGGCACACGCCGTCTCCGTTCACGGGACTAACGCGCAAGCAAGGTAACAAGCGTCCGTAGCCCATACAGAAGCCATATCACGCGCCTCCGGCTACCGCACCAGTTTCCGCCGCGCACGCCATCGTCAGTACTAGGCGCGCCCCGACGGCGCATACGGCTACCACACCGATAGTCGCCGCACGCACAACCGTCGTATACACATACCCGAGGACCAGCGGGGCATAAGATCACCGAAGTGGGGGGGAAGTGTGAGGACCAAATATCCCTGAGGAATTTGGCGCACACAAATACCCGCCATCAAAACAACCAACAACACAAGTCATAGCAACACGAGTCATGGCAACACCCGACAGCACCTTCGGTGCCATGACAACGCAACATCACACAGCAACATGTAGCTGCGCGACCACGCAACATCAAGCACACAGCCTATTAAAGATAAAACACAGCTGATCAACAGTCAGTCAGCACGAGACTGTGGTCGTGAACATACGGCTACTGGCAAGAAGTGACTTCATCTGCACCGGCTCGAGTGTCGGGCTTGATTCCACTCCTGCAACAGCTGCTGGTAAGGTGATTTCTTCTGCATCGGCTTGAGTGTCGTGCTGGACGTCACCTTCCCAGTGGCAGCAGCACAAGCTACACACGCTCTCACCACAGCCTCTCGTGGCACCGCGCACGGGCGACACCCGCTCGCCCGCAGTCAGCTCCGCCGTTAGAAGAGGGACGTCGACAGCGCCTACAAGAGCGCTTCTCACCGCTGTCAGCAGAGCGGCGTCAGAGCGCCACTAGAGCGACTCTCCGGCGCGAACAGAGCGCCGCCCAACGGCGCGAGTGGGACTATACTCTCCGGCGTCATTAGCGCGGTACTCTCCGGCGCGAATAGAGCGCCACTTGTCGACGTCGCCAAAACGCCGCCCAGCGGCGCGAGTAAAACGTCACTCCCGGCGCCACCAAAGTACCACTCATCGGTGCGCCTCACCTGCATTGCTGAGAACGCTACATCTCGACGCAACTGGAACGCTACTCTCAGGAGCACTACACGCCGGCGTCACCAGAGCGCTACTCACCAGCGTTGTTAGAACGCCATTCACCGGCAAAACCAGAGCGCAACCCACCTTGCAAGAGCGCTACATACCGACGCGGCCAGAACACCGCTTATAGACGCCAGCAGCGCGCCACTCAGCGGCGTCAGCAGAGCGCTGCCCACCAGTACCAAAGTCACGCCACTAAAGCCTAACGGGCTCATAACGGGACAAGGAGCCGTTACCCAGTCACTGCAAGTGACGCTACCGAATGTTTCAAATTATTATTTGTTATATGTTCTTTTATAGAGATTAAGAAAAATTAAGTAATAAACTACGGTCTACCAGAGCCCGAAACTACAAATTCATTGTAACGAACCCTGGACACGGCGAGTATACCCCAGCATTTTAGAAGAAGCATCGGGGCAAGCAAAACGCTTCGTTACAACTCGCGGCAGAGTTGTATTGGCTTCAGTGTATTGAGATTATTCAGTGAAGTCTTTGGAGAAATTTATCGGAAACGCCTAAACAAGTTTCCATAAAAAATTTTACAGTTAATTTACAAAGTTTACACAATTGTAAGTTTATACGGATTAAAAAGCATTTAAATTATTTGATAAATATCCCTAACATATTCAGTACTATCTCCCAGACTAAGGGCCGGTTACTCAATGTCTGGTTAACACTAGTCTGCGGTTAAACATCGTCATCGACGTCTACGACTCCATGCATACAACAGGGAGTCGGTAACGTCGATAACTATGTTTAACCGGAGATAAGCGTTAACCAGACATTGAGTAACCGGCCCTAAATCTGACTGATCCCTAGAGTACTAGAACATACTTCTAAACTTTTTTTTTCAATTTGCAAAAACTTACTTGGTTTCTCTAGCCCCACTATTTTTATGCAATTGTTTACATTTGTACATATGCACAAAAACAGCCGCTCAGCAGAATATTCTTTGAATTCCGAGATAAAGATAGAATGAAAAGAATGCATTTAGATTATCCGTTACCATATTATACGGAACGTTCCAACGAATAAGTAAACAGAAAAATTTATTCCGAACGTTTGGAATGAATAAAAAAACACGTGGTTGTGTTTAATGAGACCAAAAAAGTGCAGAGCAGGTCAAGTTAGAGCAGAATCGAGCAGCTATCAAAAAAAAAGATTGAGCAAGTTAGAGCAACTCAGATCAGAAATCTCATGAAACACTTTTTAGGCAGAAATTCTCAAAACAGTTGGTTTCTCTAGGTTACTCCATCAAAAAAGCTGGGCAGAAAATCGTGCCCTAAGTTGCTCTAGTTTCATTTAGCGCGCGCTCATGAAATAAAAGGTAGAGTAAGTTAGAGCAAGAAAAATCCCCATGAAACACAATTTTGTCAGATATCTTAACCTAGCGTAACCTAGAGCAGCTCATTAATCGCAACTTATATTTATTGTACACCTATATATGGTTGGTGCATATAGATCGTGCTCGGTCTACTGTCAGTTTGGCCGAGCTGTAAGCTGTAAGCAAAGTATGTATATGTAAACACACAGTAAGGATAAGCGCAACCTTTAGCACAAAAAATGCAACCATGTTTATGTATGTCAGTTTGGCCGAGCTGTAAGCTGTAAGCAAAGTATGTATATATAAACACACAGTTGGATAAGCGCAACCTTTAGCACAAAAAATGCAAAAATGTAAAACGCAACCATGTTTATGTAGAGAAGATAACCTGATGACGCTTAAAATTGAAAAAGCGGCCATTACTGCGAAATACATCGAGCGACTCGCACGTAATAACTATTTTATAAACTTAAACGTCATTAATTTTTATGTACACATAGATGAATAAATATTACAGACTCTTATCTCCTTCAGTTAATAGGACGATCCAACATAGGCGCATTTTTTTTTTTTTAATTTCTGCTTGAGTTCTAGCAAAATATTAGTTTTGTGGATGGCCTTGATCTTTGGAAAAATATTTTTTAATTTGTGCACTCTACCATTGATAAACGCTTCTTACATTTTTATTTCCTTCAGGGTAAAATATCCACTTATTTTCTATTTGCTTTTTGAATGACTTTGTTGGTTTTAGTTATTTTATCACTTTTTCCGCTAAACAAAAGCGTTCGTATAATATTTTCTCGAAAAACAGTCAAAATTGCGTTTCACTCGGAATCAATAATGCCAATCTACTGAATTTCAAAATCGTGGGAGAATTTCGTGATCACGTCGTAGTTGATAATAGAATTTTTCCGTCGTTACAACGTCGGGCATGACGACGAAATCCATAATAGGCCGGTTGATTTCAAATTTTAAATTACATGAATTTGAGTTTGTAATGGCCTTCTCTGATGTATTGGTTTAGTGTAAATAAGACTAAAGTACTTTTGTAAAAAATGTATATGTGCATTTCTACCTTTTGTTAATATTGTTTATAAATGTATTTTTTGAAACTTTGTGAAAGATAACAAATACACATTTCTGAAGATGCTAAAAAGTTTATGGAAACTTTGTTTAGTATACTAAGCCCTTAGACCCTTCTTATGCATAGTGTATTTAGCTCAATAGACTATTGCGTTTGCCTATAATAGGAACCTTACATAGTCAAATTGTTTGATCAAACTGCGTTTCAGTGTCATTTTGATTAAAGGGACCTTTCGTGGTCAAATTATTTGATCAAACTACGTGTCTGTGTAATTTGATGATTTTACCTACGCGCCTCAAACAACCCATCAAATTTAAGTTTTTCGTTTCGGTTTAAGTTGAATAAAAGCTTGAGAATTTTTTTCAATACTGAAATGAATTCGTATTCTTCTTTTCATTTGCATTATTATTATTATATTTTTTTTTTCATGTAAATTCTTGTGCACTTACATACCTATGTAATTTGATGGTTTGACTTACACGCAACAAAAGACCCATTAAATTTAAATTTTTGTTGAAGTTATATCACCACAAAAAAAGCTTTGGAGATTTTTGTATTAATTTATTAGTTCAAAAATGAAGTTTTCTTTTTTCCTGCGCATTTCTTTTGTTTTATTTAAATTGTTAAGCACATGCTCGTTCACTTTGTTTATCAATTTAATCAAATAGCACTTTACACGGTCCACAGCACACGTCAAACTACTATCAAATTTGATGAAAACCAAAGCTATTTTGATTTTAGTCCAACAGCGATCAAAAGTTCGACTAACAATTCGACCATCTAAGGTCCCTGTGACCCCACGTCTCCACCTACTACTAAATGTGTCTTACAGTGGCTACACACGACGAACATGTGCGCGCACATGCTCGGCTTGCGGTGCATGTTCGTCGTTTGTAGCGTGGTTTCCGAGCATCGCAATGGAAACAAAAACAACAACCTCATTTTGTGTTGATGCTTGAAGTGTGCACATCGACGGATAAATGCATCCAAACTATGTTACTTAATTGAATTTTGATAAATGAGGCTAAATTACTATAAGTATTATTGTAATAATGGGAGACGATGGTTGTGTATTCAACAAGTGGACTCGTTTGTTTTATTTTTCATGAGTTACATGACTTAACTAGGGTTGCTTAGTCTAGTTACTCATTCGCAGTATGAGTTGTATCTAAATAGTAGTAATTATGTTATATAGTAGTAGATTTAAGTTACATGTAAACATAAGTATTTAAGGGTTTATTTTACAAATATTAATATACAACATCTTCCTCTTATATAAAAATATGTGATTCATACAAAGTAGCTATAAAAGCATTAGTATCATTAGATAGTTACAAATCAAATCTGTTCGGTGGTCGAACTTTTCTTCCTTTTTTAGTTGTATACATTTCATTGGATTTATTAGTATTATTTGTTATGTTCGAATTCTCAAAATTAATATTTCTATTTTCTACAACTTCCTTTCCTCTATTTTCTATTTCGTTACTTTCACTTACATTTGTTGGGCTATTATTAATTGTATTACTTTCTTCAACATTTTCTTCAAGTAAAGGTTTTTTTAGAGTATGTTCTCGGCTTCTTCTGTATACGCCACCTTCTATATCTTGAACAATGTAAGACCGTGGTTCTATACATTTTTCAATTATTACACCTGGATACCAAACAGATGTGGGAGATTTCTTATACATAACTTTCTCCCCTTCATTAACTGGTTTTAGATTTTTAGGTTTCTTGTTAAAAATTCTGGCCGATCTCTTATTTTGTCTTTCGATTGCATTGCGATAAGCGGATTTATCAACCACTTTTGTTTCAAAATTTTGTGACATCGATGGAATTTTCGTTCTCAGTGTTCGAGACATAAGTAACTCACTAGGACTTGGCATGTTATTTTTTGGAGTTGTCCTGTAATGCAATAGTGCTGTATACGGATCCGTTTTTTCTTCTAAACATTTATATAACATTTTCTTAACTGTTTGAATTGACCTTTCCGCGAGGCCATTCGATCTTGGTAAATATGGGCTGGAAGTCTTGTGTTGAATATTCCAATCGGAACAAAATTTTTTTAAATCACTTGAGTTAAATGGTGGGCCATTATCCGAAATGAGGAGCAAAAATGGATTTCAGCTTAGTTACTACTGACGTGCTGGATAAACCTGCGTTTAAAAGCTCTATTTCAAAGTACTTTGAATAGTAGTCTACAACTAATAGGTATGTTTTTTTGTTGAATTCAAACAAGTCGCAGCCTAATTTGTACCATGGAATGTCTGGTATTTCGTGACCCATAAGTTCCTGTCTAGGGTTCGCCATTCTGTATTTCATACAAAGCTCACAACATGACACTGCATTAAAAATGTCATTGTTTATGTTAGGCCAATACACCGATTCTCGCGCTACAGCGCTGCACGCCCATGTGGCCTTCATGTATATTCACGAGAACTTTTTTACGAAGTAGCGTTGGGATCACAATACGATTATTTTTTAATAGTAAGCCATCTACAACTGAAAGGTCATCTTTAGAATTATAGTATGGCGTTACAGACTTTTTGACTTTTTTCTTGCTCGAAGGCACCCATTTTTTACATACTTTTGCACTTTTAACATAACTTAATCCGCTTGAGTACCCCTTTTAATATCATTTATATAATCTTTTGACAAACCTATATGAGACATTAACAAATTGCACTGTAAACTTAATTCTTTGTCAATATCAATATTTGTTTCTTCTCTCAACGGCGCTCTAGAAAGCGTATCGGCAACAAATAAATATTTACCAGGCTTATATACGACCTGCAGGTTATAACATTGTAAACGCGGCATAAAACGTTGAAGACGGGGTGGTATCTTAAAAAGTGGTTTATTAAATAACGATACCAAAGGTTTATGGTCAGTTTCAACAGTAATTTGCAATCCGTAAACGTATTGGTGAAATTTTACGCAACCAAAGAGGATAGCAAAAAGCTCCTTTTCTATTTGTGCATAGTTAATTTGTGAACTTGTCAAGGAAGCTGAAGCATACGCAATCGGATTCTGGTCATGAAAAATAGCTGCACCGACTGCAAATTTAGAGGCGTCTACTGACAACTTCAACTGCTTGCGTGCATCGAAATAAGTCAGTACTGGTGCCCTAGTAATTTAAATTTCTTAGTTATTAAACTCCCTTTCATGAGCATCACTCCAATGCCACTGTATGTCTATTTTCAATAATTCGCGCAAATTTTTGTTTTTAGCAGACATATTTTCTATGAAAGCCCCAAGATAGTTAACCATGCCCATGAATCGCTGTAATTCAGCTACCGAACGTGGTGGTGGTATCTCTACTATGGACTTGATTTTATCTGGATCCGGCTTAATGCCCTGTTCATTAAAAATGTGCCCTATAAACTTTATTTCACTTTTATAAATATTCGATTTTGTTTTATTAAATTTCAGACCGACGTTTTTAGCCCTTTCCAGTACTTTATTTAAGATTTTGTCATGTTCCGCAACATTAGACGCATATATCAAAAAGTCATCCATGTATATGATTAACCCTTCGATGTCACAAAACAATCTAACCATTTCGGCATGAAATATTTCTGGTGCCGCATTGATACCAAAAGGTAAGCGTAAAAACCGATATCTACCAAACGGGGTATTGAACGTACAGAGCTTTGAAGAATTTTCATCCATTGGCATCATCCAAAAGCCAGAATTCGCATCCAGTGTACTAAAAATTTTAGATCCGCTTAATTTAGATTTGCATTCATCAATGTTTGGAAATGCGAAACGCGGGCGCAAACCTGCTTTATTTAGATTTCTTGTATCTAAACACAGGCGTAAATTCCCATTAGGCTTTGTGACTAAGACAATTGGACTCACCCACTTCGTTGGTTCTTTGACAGGTGTAATAACTTTTAAATCAACCATTCTATTTAATTCTTTTTTCAAAGGTTCATATAAAGTAAACGGAATTTTTCTAGGAGGATCTATTACGGGTTCTACCTCCGGATTAATTTTTAAAGACATTCATCTTTTGGCAGACCTAGACCTTCGAACACACTTGCATATTTTTCAAACTTTTTATTAACAGCATTAATTACGTTAACCTGTTTCACTATATTCA
>NW_016158942.1:26603-44307 GCF_001687245.7 Rhagoletis zephyria | reverse complement strand
TACTATGGACTTGATTTTATCTGGATCCGGCTTAATGCCCTATTCATTAAAAATGTGCCCTATAAACTTTATTTCACTTTTATAAAAATTCGATTTTGTTTTATTAAATTTCAGACCGACGTTTTTAGCCCTTTCCAGTACTTTATTTAAGATTTTGTCATGTTCCGCAACATTAGACGCATATATCAAAAAGTCATCCATGTATATGATTAACCCTTCGATGTCACAAAACAATCTAACCATTTCGGCATGAAATATTTCTGGTGCCGCATTGATACCAAAAGGTAAGCGTAAAAACCGATATCTACCAAACGGGGTATTGAACGTACAGAGCTTTGAAGAATTTTCATCCATTGGCATCATCCAAAAGCCTGAATTCGCATCCAGTGTACTAAAAATTTTAGATCCGCTTAATTTAGATTTGCATTCATCAATGTTTGGAAATGCGAAACGCGGGCGCAAACCTGCTTTATTTAGATTTCTTGGATCTAAACACAGGCGTAAATTCCCATTAGGCTTTGTGACTAAGACAATTGGACTCACCCACTTCGTTGGTTCTTTGACAGGTGTAATAACTTTTAAATCAAGCATTCTATTTAATTCTTTTTTCAAAGGTTCATATAAAGTAAACGGACTTTTTCTAGGAGGATCTATTACGGGTTCTACCTCCGGATTAATTTTTAAANTTCTAAGCGTACATCCCCTTCGCTCAAAAGCCTCTCTTTAATTTTCGAAAATTTCTGTGACAGACCACATATGAATATGTCGCGCACAAGGTCTTCACGTAGATTGCCAAATTCACATGTGAAACTCAAATTGTTTAACACAGCCACATACTCATTTATCGACTCACCTAAATGTTGAATTCGAGTGAAAAATTTATGGCGCTCCATAGCTATGTTGGCTTTGGGTACAAAGTATTCCTCGAATTTCTTCAGCAGCAATTTGTAGGTGACTTCGTCGACATCTACGTTGAAGGAATTGAAGAATTGTAGCGACTCAGGTCCTAGATGATGGATTAACAATGCGACTTTACGAGAATCAGGCTGGTCCTCCAAATTTGAAGCACGTAGAAAGTTTTTAAATTGTGTGCTCCACTCGGCTGCCAAATTACTGGCTCGCAAATTTATCGGTCCTATTGTAGTAGCAAAACTCATAATTTGCTTCTGAACCTGAGGCGCGTTTTTAGGTTCATCATCCGGCATTTTATGATTTGTATGTAAATGTTTGTGACTTTTTAAATTACTTTCTTTAGATTTGAATAGCGCAGCTACCTGACACCATATTGTAATAATGGGAGACGATGGTTGTGTATTCAACAAGTGGACTCGTTTGTTTTATTTTTCATGAGATACATGATTTAACTAGGGTTGCTTAGTGTAGTTACTCATTCGCAGTATGAGTTGTATCTAAATAGTAGTAATAGCATTTATGTTATATAGTAGTAGATTTAAGTTACATGTAAACATAAGTATTTAAGGGTTTATTTTACAAATATTAATATACAACAAGTATATATATGTACATACATACAAGTAAAATATAAATAAATTTAAGTAACACATACATAAAAAAGCTAAGTTAAAAGCATTGCAATTGCATCATCCGCGTCTTTGCTAATCATCTTTACGCTACCACGACAAAATCACATATGAGCCGCTCACCGTCTGTGTGTAGCCAGTTTTAACTAGAGCTGGAAAACTATCGATGGTCCTGGCCATATGGGGATAGTGGATAGTCACAACCATCGATAGTATCGATACTATCGAAAATGTCGACACTATCGATAGTACTATCGATAGTTTTGATTAAAACAGTCCAAAAATTAAACATAACAACTTTTATTGAAATTGCTAAGATATGACATTTTTTTTTAAGGAACAAAAGTCTATCAACGATTTTAGCTTCAAGTAGCATCTGCGCTCTGAAAAATGTATGTTACTGAATAATGTATGTACGAGTGAAAACCATCAATGGTTTCGATAGTCAAAAACCATCGATACTATCGATAGTGCCATCGATAGTTTTCCAGCTCTAGTCCTAACATATGTCAAATTTCTGTTTTAACTTTGTCCCGTTTTGTCATGTGTGCAACTTACTGTTTTAACATATTACTTTCAAAATGGCATCAAGCAAATCAGATGGATCTTTACCTAATGTAAATGGAGCGATAAAATGAAAACTGAGTTGTCAAACTACAAAATGACAGCTGGGTAAGAAATTCTGCAAGACAGATATGGTTTAACAATGGAAATTTTGCGGTCTCCACCTCATATATCTGTCTTAATACAGCTTTTTTTAACAGAATCTGTAGAAGGTGGAGACGTGGGGTTACACGCGAAAGGCGAAGATAGCGTGAGTCTGTCTTCCGAAGATCACAAAATGGGGATTCATCTAAAGCAGTCATGCGCAGCGAAGGGCACTGGCAAATGGAATTCTGCTAGCGCAGGGCACTTGCTTATGGAATTGTGCCAACGTTGGGCTTGACTGATCTAAGGGCCGGTTGTTCAATGTCTGATTAGCACAAATCGGAGGTAGAAGCTCTGGTTAGATACAACGACTGCTTTATCGATCACATGTTATATGCATGATGTCGAAATCGTCGATAATGATGTTTAACCGGCAAGTAGTGATAACCAGACATTGAACAACCGGCCCTAAAGTGATAAAGTGATAAATTGCTTAAGTTTATCAGTTTATCTGCATTTTTCATGATCGCACCTTGATAAATAAGTGCATAAAACTGTTATTATTTAACTTATGTGGCTAGTTACGTTTCGTTCTTACCTCGTCCATTGTGTTAATTTGGTTTTTATGTGTTCCTAGCAAAAGCCACCACCTGGCAACCTGTCGGGGTTGAATTTGAAAGAAATTGATGCATTTTCCACCAAAATCTTTTGATAAAGTGATAAACTTTGGTTAAATAAAGTTCCATACAAAGTTTGACGGCTCATTTATCAAAATGATAAATTTATAAATTAATCAAGTTTATCAGCAGTTTATCACTTTTGATGAAGACCCCTAAAAAGTTCGAAACATATGGGGTGTTCACAGTTCGTTCTAAATAAGCTCTGATCCAGTACTCCATGAGCTTACAGGATTTTACACGAACTTGCANGTAAGTTTTATGTTAATCGGTAGACAGTAACATGTATACCATAGGTTTCTTAAAGTATATTATATCTTTGATATAGTGTAATTAATGTGATCAACTCAAGTTAAAAGTGAGTTTATTTTAAATCCAAGGTTAGTGACTACTATTGAAATTTGATCTCTGTACTGTCAAGCACAATTGGCGATAAACTACTCAGGTCAAAAGACTCGTGCGCTATAGGTAGTGCCTGAGTTTTAGCTGCGTTTAAACAAAGGCNCTCAAAATGTAGACATTTTCTAACCGTAAAATCTGTGGTGTTGTTGTTTCCCATACAAAANTGAGTTTTAGCTGCGTTTAAACAAAGGCCATTCGTTTTGGCCCAGAATGATATTCTTAACAGGTCATCATTTAATCTAAACACTAAGTCTTCACTTAGACCAATAGGACGTGAGTAGTATATCTGAGTATCGTCAGCATACAGGTNTTGTCTATATTTTGTCACACTCAAAGGAATGTTTTTTACGCCTCTAGATTTTGCAACCTCGGAGCAGGGTTGCATTATGGCAATGCCAATCAGATTTCTTTAACTTATTAGGGACGTTTTCCGTATTAGCATTTGATTTGAGCGCAAAGGCTGATGAAACCAAACAAATCAAGGAAAGGAAGAAAAAATATTAGGACATATAAAAATAGACGCAAAGAAGAACACCAGTAAAGTTCTCCGACGATTTGGCGACGACTGCTAGAAAGGACTGCTCACAGTTTGATGCTAAAAATATCTGAAAATGTAGACGTATATATTTTATTTATTTATTTATTTAAGATAAAGTACGGTAAGACATGAAGTCTTTCCAATGTACATATTTGACAATTTAATTACAAAAATTTACTTAAAATTACCATGGCTAGAATTTAGCTTTAAATTAACAATAACAGAAAGTAATACATATACTAAAGAAGTAGGAAACAAGGGAAAGAGGAATCAAGAAAAGAGGCTTGCCGTTTTGAAGCATCTAGTCGATTGTATACATTTAATTGACACTGGTGAAGAATTCCACAGTCTGACAGCACTAACAAAGAAAAATCTAGAGGCTGTTAATTTTTAATATCTTGGAACAATGATATTATGTGTGCGAGATGACTGAACAAAGCTCAATTTTTGAAAAAAAAAATTGCCAGGCTGACGGTATCTTATTATTTTAAATAAAAACAAAATATTGCGGACATTAAGGTAGTTTCCCAAGACAATTATTTACATACAACGAAACATGATCAAACTTCAGTTTAAAATATGGAAATCTGGCAACATTGTTTAGAGCTAAATTTAATTTATTTTTAGACTGCTTTTACACAGTTCAAGTATTGAATTCAATTCTGCTCGCATGTGGAAGAGAGGGGGTGAGAAGAAAAGGGACGAGTACACATGCGTCTGTACCGTCAAGTCGTTTCAACTTTCTTGCTTTGCTTTTGGCATTTTCGTTGCTTCCCATTTAAAGAACCAAAAACTTGAATTCAACAGAATTGAAACGTGTAAAAGCAAATAGAAAACACAAAAGAGAATGAGCAAGAATTGCTTTCAAGTACTTGAATCATGTAAATCGGGTGTTAGATTCACAATTAAGATTACAATATACCACCTCAAAGTAAGAAATCTGAGGAACGATAAGAGCCTTTACAAGTTGTAAGTTTTATGTTAATCGGTAGACAGTAACATGTATACCATAGGTTTCTTAAAGTATATTATATCTTTGATATAGTGTAATTAATGTGATCAACTCAAGTTAAAAGTGAGTTTATTTTAAATCCAAGGTTAGTGACTACTATTGAAATTTGATCTCTGTACTGTCAAGCACAATTGGCGATAAACTACTCAGGTCAAAAGACTCGTGCGCTATAGGTAGTGCCTGAGTTTTAGCTGCGTTTAAACAAAGGCCATTCGTTTTGGCCCAGAATGATATTCTTAACAGGTCATCATTTAATCTAAACACTAAGTCTTCACTTAGACCAATAGGACGTGAGTAGTATATCTGAGTATCGTCAGCATACAGGTGTATACAAAGAACGTAGATAACAATAAGGGACAACTCGTTATAATTGGAGCAAAAGTGCGCAACAGGGGCGTGCCTTCTCCTTTCATCCAATCAAAGAACGTACTATGGCAAAAGGGAAGGCATGCCCCTGTTGCTCACTTTCGCTACAGTTCTAACGAGTTGTCCCTTCTTGTTATCTACGTTCTTTGGTGTATAGAGGCATTTTGGCAGCAATGAACAATATCATCCACAAAAATAGCAAATAGTATCGGACCCAGAATTGATCCCTGTGGCACTACAGAGAAGATTGCACTGCGTTGCGAAAAGATATCTCCACATTGGACTGGTTGCAGCCTATTCGAAAGGTAGCTTTTCATCAATTTAATTTATGTTGCATGAAAACCGAAGTAGTGTTTTAGTTTCAAGAGCAGAATATCATGGTTTACTGCATCGAAAGCTTTGGAAAAGTCTAGAAGTACTAATATGGTGAGTAGCTTACTATCAAAGGCAGGGCAAAAGTCGTCGATAACCTTTACTATGGCTGTTGAGCGACTGTGGTTAGATCTAAACCCAGATTGAAACTCACTCAAGAGATTGTTTTCATTCAGATGAAACACTATTTGATTGGAAATACACTTTTCAAATACTTTTAATAGTGCTGGTAAAACACTGATACGCCTATAGTTGGAGGCGGAGTCATGAAGGTTACTTTTGGGAATTGGAACAACATTTGCCACTTTTGAGACCCAATTTGGAACGAACTGTGAACACCACTGTGAACGTTGACCGTAGCTAGCAAATTTAACGCAAACTTATTATGCACAATAAAATAAATCTCATTAATTTAATTGTACCACTCTATCAAAAAGTACGGTTTATTTTACTTTGTTCTCGCTCCGGTTGCTGGTCAACGAATGAATTGGGCAAGTGAAGAGCAAAAAGAAAAAGCCACATAGCGGTAAATTTGAACATAAGGACTTCAAAATTGTACATATGTATGTATAGGCCAAGGCGTATTCAATAAGGTGGTATCGGTACGCCAACAACAAAATGTACATTTATTTTGTTTTTGCTTTCGCGGCGAGGACTGTCAAAAATTTCATAGGAATGATGTGAAAGAGAACAAAAAACAATAAACAATCAACTGCTCCAACCAATCAACAGCAGCCATTTGACATATGAAGCCGTGAAGCGAAGGAAAATAAAAGGGTGCTGCTATCACCTGTTAAATACGCCTTGGTATAGGCATTCGCTCTCAAGGAGACGAAATATCAACAGCTGACCACTTGCACAGTTGCCACTGGTGATTAATTTGGCAATTTATTTTCTGCTTGGTACATTTTCCCCCGATTTGGCAATTGGATAGTTTTGGATAAGAAAAACACCTTTAAAATTCAAATTAATTACATCGGAACGAATATGGAATTTTTCTCATAATTATTTGTGATATCACATGGTGATGCATTCAAAAACAAGAGTATCTCCTCCAAACACCCATCATTGATCCAAAAAAATTTAATAGATATAGCTACAGATGTAGCTTTAAAATTATAAAATTTTAATTTCAACAATCAACCTACCAAAACCGAAAACTTCAGCAAAAAACATTTAGCATGCTGCATTTAAATCTATTTTGGTATATAAAGGAAAATTTTGGTACAAACGAAAAATGTCATACGGCAACCATAGTCCGCACACACTAAAGTAAACAAACTGGAGATCAATGGCAAATTGACGAAAAATAAACTCAACAAACGTTGTGCTTATTAAATTTACTCACTTTTTCGTTGTATACTAGCATTAATAATAAAATTTGCAATAAATAACTCAAAAAGGCCATGTTTTCTTTTGTTTATTTACAAACATCTGTTTGTGATCAGCTGATTTTCTTACTTGCAAGATTTAGCTAGGAAAATTTTTTCCAGCAGAAATTTGCATTTCTCTTTCACATCTTGCTCTCTCAATTTCCCCATACTTTGCAAGTTTTTTTGGGTACGAGAACGCAAAACCAGTAAAAGTTTTCTAAAACTTTAGATAGTTGGGCGTACGAGTACACTCCTTATGTATTCAGAGACTTCAATTCATTTGTACATAAGTGAACAGAATAAGTAGAAATTACAAGAAATAATCAGTCACAATAACCCATAGGATAAGTGCGCAGTGTGCGACACCATAGGGTAAGTGGGCGCCCCGCGACATCCCCACCCACGTGAATCAACCCGATTCACAAACATCGACATCCAGAACGGCCAGTTTTGACACTGCCCCACGCTTCACTCCAGTATTGGTTTGCACATCAGCTTGTCGGATCTCGCCATCTCGGCCAGGGTATAACTCCTCTACCAAACCGTGACACCCGTCCCTTCCCGGTACGTGGGGGTCACAAAGAAATACCAAATCACCCTTTTTCAATGGCTTCGTTCTTTGGCACCATTTTACGCGGCGAATGTCAGCAGGTACTCGGCTATCCAGCGTTTCCATAAATGGTCCCTGAGCTGGCGAGCGATGCGCCACTGTTGGCGTATGGCACATGTGTTGCCACCACATCATCTATACCGGGCGTATGCGCGGTATTGGCAGACCCCAACAAGAAGTCGTTTGGCGTCAACGGCTGTTGTTGGTCTACGCTGATCGGCAGGTGTGTGAGCGGGCGGGAGTTTACCACGTCCTCCGCCTCGATTAAAAAACAGTCCAGTGTATGCTCTTTTGGAGCGATCTCTTTGAGCGTTCGGCGCAGGACTCGCTTAACGCACTGGACCATGCGTTTCCATGCTCCCCTTCGGCTGGGTTAAACGGTGAGTTGAGGACCCAGTCAACGCCTCTTTTTGGCAATTCTCCTTGGATTCTCTCACAGTCGAAAACTTCGGCGAACCTCTTCGCTTCGTTGTTCACTCCTATGAAGTTTTTTCCGTTGTCAGACCTCAGTCGGTAGGTAAACCACGACGATTTACGAAGTTTCGAATGGCAATTATGCAGCCGTCGGTGCTGAGGTCGTGCGCTATCTTTAAGTGGACCGCTCATATGGAGAGGCACGTAAATAGGGCCACCCATATTTTTCTCCTGCTTCTTCGCACGGTCACGCTCAGCGGACCGAAGTAGTCCAGGCCAGTATAAGTAAATGGCCTTACGACCGTGGCGTGACACGGTCTACTGGAAGAGTACCCATCATTGGCGGTATCGGGACTGTTTTGGGTAGGCTGTACACTTGACAGTTGGCGATGATAATATGAAGAAGACTTCTCAAAGCGCGGTATCCAGTAAATTCGTCGAATTGCACAAATAGTAGCTTCTGTGTTCTGATGGGCCATAAGCACGTGATGGTGCGCAGTCACTAGCTTCGAGCAGACGTGAGTTCATGGAAATATTATTGGGTGTCGTACGTTCATTGGGAGGTATGGGTAGAGTTGCAGTAATGGACTTTGACGGGAAATTTCTTGTCCGGGGCGTATTTGCTGGATTTCTGCACCGAAGGCTTCACCTTGCACGATTCGACACAGAAGACATTTTGCGGCTTCGAGGTCACTGACGGCCAGTCCGTATGGCTTGGATTAAATTTTACGCAATCACAACTTACGATGTTTAATGCGTATTGTTCAGCATCGGTGCCATCTTCGGACGGCCAAGCAGTTTCATCCTCATGTAAAAATGACGGGCCAAATGTCCAACGAGCAGCTGGGCCAAACTTGATTTTGTGGTTGAAACGTGTAGCCTCGTCGGCGACATTTTCTGTGGTGGGTATCCATTTCCAGTTGGATACGTTCGTGATGGCTAAGATCTCAGCAACCCTGCGCTGGACAAGAGTTTATATCTGCGAAGCTTGCTTCGGAGCCACTTAATGACAGTCTTCGAGTCGCTCAATAAGGAGGTATCGTCGATCTTGACGTCATGCTCTGCGCGTATAGTCTGCATCAGGCGTGATCCTAGGACGACTGCCTGCAACTCCAATCGCGGCACAGTAAGGGGCTTCAATGGTGCGCACTTGGACTTCGTTGCAAATAAGTTTTACTTCAAATTCCTCGCGGCAATTAATGGCCTTCCAGTATGCGACGGCGGCAAACGCGTTCTCGCTGGCATCCGCGAAAACACGAAGTTGCAACTTCTCGGGCTTACCATTGGTATGGTAAAATCGGTCAAGTTCGGCAATTGTTTGCGCCACTTCTCCCACATTTCGGTGATGTCGTCATACAGTGGTTCGTCCCAACTAGCCTCATGTCGCCACACCTCCCTCATCAGGAGCTTAGCGCCAATGACGAAATGAGCCAGAAAACCCATTGGATCGAATACCGACATGACTACACTGAGTAACTCTCTCTTGGTGGGGCGCCTGGTGCCCGTTAGCACCGTTTCGCTGACGTTTTTGAACTTCAGATTGAAGTTGAAGCAATATGTGGCGGGATGCCAAAAAACCGAGCACCCTTTCAGAAGTTACACCTTCCTTCTCGTTCGGAACTTTGGTGACATCGATTCCATCCAAGGCTGCAACCAGTTCAGAAAAATTTGACGTAAAGTTTCGGATCTCAAATCCAGCTTTCGGATGAATCACCTTCACCTTATGAGCGACGTCTATAGCCTCCTTTGGCGTGTCGAAACTATCAATCGCCGTTACTGTGCTAAAGCATTCTGAGTTTTGACATAATGCGCTGGGCAGTGTGAGCAAGCAGCACCAAAGGTCATGACGCACATTTCGTAGATGTCAGGCTGTTTTTCGACGTCCCCATATCGCCACAGAAAACGTTGGGCACATCTATCCTCTGGGCGAATTAGTACTTGGTGAAACATATCCTTGATGTCACCGCATACACCCATGGCTCCTTGCCGGAAGTGCAGAATGATGGACGGCAGTGGTCTGTACTCCTGTGGACCTTTGAGCAGATGACGGTTCAAAGAGGCGCCTTGAACCTCGGCGGCAGCATCGAACACTATGCGCAGTTTGGCGGGCTTGTCCGAATTGACCACGGCAAAGTGTGGCAGATACCAAGTACATGGCGTAGTCACAATGGCTTCAGACG
Organism: Rhagoletis zephyria; assembly: GCF_001687245.7. Lineage (NCBI taxonomy): Eukaryota > Metazoa > Arthropoda > Insecta > Diptera > Tephritidae > Rhagoletis > Rhagoletis zephyria. The sequence continues at coordinate 34,174 of NW_016158942.1, read as the reverse complement.
GTGCAAGTCTACGAGCGTAACCCTTCTCCACGTAAGACTGTATTTTCTGATTGTAGCTGGAAGCAAAGTTTGCGTCATGGCTCATACGCTTTTCCACACTTACCAGTCTCTTGAGTGCCAATAGAGTAGCTGTAAGGTAGTCGTACGTCGTCTCGGGCCATTAAAAGGCCGGTTTGGAACCTCATACCGACACGACGGGTCGTTGATTTCAGGATGGCTCTTGCTCGGACATCATCATCGCTCTCGGCTGGTGGTGCGACTCTCACCCCAAAACTTTCAACTTCGAAAAAGTTGGCAACCAGTGCCTGGTCGAGATTAGCGTTCACGAAAAGGCAAGTAGATGGCTTAGGAAGATCGTTGAAACACCCAGTTCGGCGTTGGCAGCGAATGCTCCATTCTTCCGCATTGTGATAGTTGTGGATGCCAAACCCAAATGGCAGTTGTCTATACCGATGAGCAGTCTCGGTACCACGCCAGAATGCGTCTGCACTGGCAATTGGCGTACACGTTTGTCATCACACAACAAGTCGGCCTTCCTTAGGCTTTGCGATGCACAGTGGCCAATTTTTGGAAAACCCTGGCCAAAAGTCCAATAAAAAAAATTGGTGCATTTGTATGCATAGCCATCTTATATTGTTAGGAGGGCTCTACTGCGTATCATTATGAGACAACAAGTCGATTCTCATAAGGCATTTAGTGTTATAGAAGATCGAAGTGGCTGTTGCTAGCAATTCGCTCTAAACATTTCGTAAATTAGAGTTTTCTTCGTTGTTAAAATCGTGGTATTATCTTTAAAAAAATAACAGTTTTCAAGCATCCGCTCATGGACATTGTAATCTAGAGTATGTAAAACATGTTTTTTCATTGTCACGCCATCTAAAAACCGACGTAAGACATAGATATTCACGGATTGATTTTTTTTGTTTACTCATTATGATGGATTAGGAAAATAGTTACGAGAGTGGTCGAGATGGGTGGTCTAATTTTCTTTTTCATATATATTGAAGTTTTTCCCATCCACCTTGGTTAAAACCACCTGCTACAAGCCGCCACTGTAGTTTGGAAATCAGTTTTTATACGCGATTCTTAATTTGTTTATGTTTAAAAGTTTTAAATTATGTAAACAAAATATTTCTGTCAAGATTTTGATGTTTCAAAGACTGGATGTTTTTAGAATTTAAATGATGTCAGAAAGTACTTCTATATTAGAGTGCTCATCCATGGGACTCTCATTATTGAATGGGCACCTCTGCCAATTGGGTAACTTTCCGAAAAAACCCAAGAGTCAAGGAATAAGGATATTAAAAAAATACCAGCTGCTTGTATCCTCGGCCCCTGTAATTTCAAGTTTACGTTTAAACAGACCAAAACAAAATCATAAACTGTAGTCAGATGCCATTAAATTATTATCAACTGTTGTAAATGCAGATTCGGAATTGCCATCAGTAAATGTAGATACGAGCTTGGATACTTCAGATGACTGCGAGTCCGGCGGTGTATAAAATTGTTATCTTAAAAATATATTCCTGTACCAACAAATATGTATGTCTTGTTTATTGACTCATTCAAAATCCCGCAGTTCCCGTGTAAATTTGAACATCAAGATTTTTAGAAACAAACATTAAGACCTCGTTAGTGTTTGTCCGAGCTTCTCTTCCGATTTGTGGCGTGCGCCTTGATGTTGGTGCACAAAGGGGAGAGACCAACAGTTTTACGCAGAATCCAAACGGGGAGAAGCTGTTCTTCGTGGCTGAATACACTCGGGGGCTTACCATTGCCTGCCAAAGGGCGACTTTATTACAAAAAACTTGTTTGTTTCTTATTTTTTGATGTTGGTCGGAAACTGGGCTTGAACCCAAGCCCTGCGGAATGATAGCGTATATTGCTAACCGCTACATCACATTATATAACAAAAAAGCCGAAAACATGACCTTTTTTACTTAACTACCTTAGTTTTGCTAAAAATTTGATTATTTTAAGCGTACACAGCAGCCATTATGGATCCGCCATTTTGAATTTCGAAATTATGTGGTGAAATTTAAAACCAGCAACCAAAATAAAGACGAATACACAAGGTTTGATTACAATTGTACCACGCTTCGAATTTTGGCCAGCTTTTTCGAAAAATTGGCCACTGTGCGATGGTAGTTGTAGATTCTTCATGGCGTATACACTCTGTAGCTTATGACATTTATCCATTCCAGCACCACTGATGAATAGGTCTACTATGGTTGCTTGTTCTGGACAGCATACCCACCAAACCACTGGACGTTCAGCCTGCTTGGTCGTCCACTCATAGCTAACTCATTGGCCAGAGTGTCATCGAGCATTGTAATGAATGAAGCTTCGTTTAATAGGGTATATGTGTCTTGACGGCGTTGTCTTCCGTAGAGAGTGACGGGTAGTATGCGGAACAAGACTTTACTCTCCGCTGCATTTGATGCGCAGCTTAGGACTACTGCTCCTGAATCGGTGGATGGCTGTGAACACCCTTTCCTTTGTCTTCTATTGCGTGTAATGTTGCCGACATTCAGGCAAGCAAAACATAGGCCTTGCGGCTTTACTTCCGACCAACTTCCGGACACTGATTTGCCGACGAAGCGTTTACAGTCTGGTACTTTGTACTGGCCCTGGCATATTGGACATTTCTGCGTCGGTTGCCTTTCTTCCACATGAAGAAGTACTCGTCGTTTCGGTTCACGGGCAGGAACGTGGCTTTCGTCGTAAATGGTGCATATTACGTTGGCTAGTAAAGAAAGCCACGTAGCTGTAGCACGCGGCAGGGCAGTGGCGGCGTATCGACCCCATTCGATGCGCTTACTCATCAGTAGCTTTGATATAAGATCATCGAGTAACGTTGGGTTTGCTAGATGATGTTCTGCATTGGCTGACTGCTGAAATGCACAAATTTTCTTTACCTAAATTGCAAAGGGTACCAGCTTAGTTAACGCACTCTCGGAAATCGGCGCGATTTCTTTAACTTGTAGCAGCTGGCTACGAATTTGCTGTTCCGGACGACCATACCTGAACTTAAGTTGTTCTATAATGTAGCTAAGACTGTTGGGGTGGATCAATAATAACTTCACTGTTTCGCGAGCATCACCCTCTAGTCACTTTTGCAGCCGTTGGTTATTGTCAAAATTGCTATAACCATAAGCTGCCTTAGACTCGTTGAAGGCTGTGTAAAACACGGGCCAGTTCTCTGGCCGTCCACTAAACTCTGCCAGGTCTAACAATTTTCGCGGCATGAACGGATTATGCGGCGAATACATCATACTGTGGTTATAACCTACACTGGAACTAGTAGATGTTACCAAAAAATTTGGCGAATGTGAAGCAAACTATGAATATGGGTTGCTTGTATGAGGCACACTGTAATAATTATTTGTAGTTGGCATTGTGCTACAAATAACTGGATGTGTTGCCGAACAGTTACGGACTTCGGCAAATGGCTGGCTCGTACTTGAGCATATGCTGCTCTGTTCTGCTACGAACGGCGGCGCTTGCGTCGACTGCGGCAGTATTGAGTGCGACTGCGCAACTACGCTGCTGGCATATGTAATGGCAGAACTACCGTTACTGTGCAGCGCAGCTCTGAGGCCGTTGTTTTGTTGGCCACGATCCCGTAACTGTACCTGCGTGGCTTGCAAGTGGGCTTCCAACAACGCTAAACGCTGCTCCACGGCATGAAGATCTATGACATGAGTGGTTGGCAGACCCGGTGTGATGTTACTGGGAGCTCCAGTGGCAGTCGCATCCCTGGCCGGCTCGGCAAGAACTTCCAAGGCAGATGTGGAAGTTTGAGCGGTTAGCATGTTTGCATTGTCCATGGCTTGAGCTGTATTTGCGGCTGTACAAACTGGCTCCTTGGCAATTAAAGTTCATGCAATATTTATATTGCTGTGGCTGGTAATTTCTGGCAATTCTCCGGATGAATGTCAGGAAAGATGTCAGAAGCAGTAGAATCGCAAATTGAATACTGTAGGCAAAAACAAGGCAGTACTAGCAATTATGTATACAAGTCGCCAATATAAAGTTGTGCCGCAAACTTAGAAATGTGTACGCAATAGCGATGTGTCAATCAGAAAACCCCAAGCAAAAATAAAGATGAACGACAATAAACCAATTTATCGCATACTTATTATGCACAATAAAATAAAACTCAGTAATTTAATTGTACCACTCTATCAAAAAGTACGGTTTATTTTGCTTTGTTCTCGCTCCGGTTGCTGGCCAACGAATGAATTGGGCAAGTGAAGAGCAAAAAGAACAAACCACATAGCGGTAAATTTGAACATAAGAAGTTCAAAATTGTACTTGTGTATGTATGTATACAGAAAACTTCAATTCATTTGTACATAAGCAAATAGAATAAATAGAAATTACTAAAAATAATCAGTCACAATAAACTATAGGGTAAGTGCGCAGTGTGCGACACCCTAGGGTAAGTGGGCGCTCTGCGACAACCCCAATATAGTACTTCGTTGAGTGCAATTTATCAATTTAAGCTTTTACTTAACGAAAAATTACACACATCAACAATCTTTGCGATTGTCAAAATTTTCTATGCATTTGTCAAACATTTCACTAGTCTCATAAGCTACTGATATTTTATTCACCTAACATAGCGGCGTAAGTCTTCTCGATCAGCTGTTTAGCAAAGCCCGACACGTTGAGTTAAGGTAGCGTAAAAATTGTCGAATTAGCGCCAAGCAATATTATTGAGGTATTCACAACAGTGCCGTAAGTGTCGTATTGTTGTATGTCGTAAACTTTAAATGCCTAAATATATATCAAGGAGATTCGCAAAGTACCATCAAAGTCATATTATGCATTTTCGCAGTGCTAAAAAATAGTTGATTGTGGTTTCCAGTTCTCTAAACATTTATTTAAGCTTTTAAAGTTTACGACATACAACAATACGACACTTACGCCCGTATGATACTACGTTTTTTTCTTATATTTCGAGTGTATTTTACACTGTATTTTGAAAGAAAGAGAAAGTTATATACGATTTCAGTACTTGTGTAAGGGAGTAAGCTATATACCAAAAAATAAACGAAAAACTGACAAAAAACAAACTAGGTTGTTAAAAACAGTCCGGCCAACTTGTATTTCGTTAGGTCTTTTTGACAGATGGCTGTATTTCCTTCGTTTTTCTTATACAGCTGTTTGCATTTTGCAAGACGAGTTATTTTCTTAGCATAAACAAAATGGAAATACAATTAAATTAAATACGTTATTGCCTTGACAATTTAATTTAATTTAATTTTTTTAATGTAACAAAATTGTGTTACGGAAATTTTGATTTCGTTTGTTTGAATTTCGGTAAGGATATGTCAAAACTCAGCTGTTTTTCGCACAGAATTTGTTTCTCTCTAACGCATTGCCGAATGGTTTTTGTAATTTGACCTTCGTCAGTTTTCTTGTTTGTATTTCAAATTACGGGCATTACGACACCGTTGTGAATCTCTCATATGTGTATAAATGTTTAAAATCTGTTAAAATTTTACCTAGCCCCATGAGCTAGGTAAAATTCTGACGTTCGTATTCACTACAAGAAATGTAAAATATTTACTTTGATCCGTCAAAATTTTCTCTTTTCTATCAATCCACGGAAAGCTTTATCAAAATTCGGTAAAAGTGCACTTTAGCGAAACCAGGCCAAAATTTATGAAAAATTCGAGAGAGGAAATCAACGTTTTTAATTCACTAAAGAGTTTTTTGCAAAAAAAACTCGCACTTTTCGCACTATGTTTTGATTTGTATTTGACGCAAATAAATGGAAAAAATGAACTCAACTTAACACGCGATTATTAGTTTTTGTAGATTTGTGATGTTTTAAGTGTAAATTTTCACGAAATTCTGTATTTGGTTGAAACATTTCGATGGTGAAAATCCGCACTGCAATCTTGTGAAGTTAGTATATGTAAATAAGATGGAGGAAAACTGATGCATGTGTTTTTTGCAATTAACTCTTTAATGAATTAAAAATGTTATTTTCTGCTCTCGGATAATTATTATTGGCGTTAAGACGCGTCGATTGATACCACTCTCGAATTTTTCCGTCAATTTACACCTGATTCCACTAAAGTGCACTACTACCAAAAATTCTTGCCATTTCTAAAGCTTTTGCCATTCCCTATTTACGGCCCGTCTCCACAGATAAAAGTTTTGGATTAACTTGCTGTCTCCACATTCACAAGTTTTTATCCTGATAATAATAGCCCTGTTCGCGTACGCACTATCCAGTAAATCCAGTTTTAATTTTACTGATTTTTTTACTGGATGTCGTTTTCGTACGCACAAACTTGCAGGAAACTAGCAAAAGAGGGGTAATTGAGAGAGCAAAAATGACAGCTGATCTTGCAAGTTTTACTGGATTTTTACTGGATAAATTTTTACTAGCAACTATTTGCTGGTAAGAAAAACAGCTGATGGCATGATGCTTAATGTAATTCGCATTAACAAAATAATTGTTTGTAGTGCTTTTAAAGTTGCAATTGACAAAATTAACCTATTTAAATTTATAATAAGATGGAAAATACTAGTTTTCTAAGAAAATTGCATCGGAAAATAATAATTTAATCAGCTGTTCATAAAACTAGCAACTTCTTGCTGGTTTTGCGTTTTNGCATTAACAAAATAATTGTTTGTAGTGCTTTTAAAGTTGCAATTGACAAAATTAACCTATTTAAATTTATAATAAGATGGAAAATACTAGTTTTCTAAGAAAATTGCATCGGAAAATAATAATTTAATCAGCTGTTCATAAAACTAGCAACTTCTTGCTGGTTTTGCGTTTTCGTACTTTCTTGCATATTTCACTCATTGGGAGTAAATATTGGCTTATGGGCGGTTTTTGCTTACGCGTAAAAGCACATTTAGCGCATTTAGCTCTAAATGGTACTCTAAATGTACATTTATCCATACAAAATTCGTCACCTAAATGCAACTATATTTTTGCATTAAGAACCTAAATGCTAAAAGCAACCCTGTGATCTTCCAAAAATTTCCACGATTCGAACATGGTTTAATGAGAAAAAGTGGCAACATTGCTTTTTCGCGTATACAGTGGCTAGCTGCGTTTTATTAATCGCCGATCGAGATTTCATTTATTATTTTACATTATTTGGATAAAGAAAAATTAAGCAAATTCAACATCGATGTGATGCTGATGGAAATCTGTATCAATTTGTGTTGGCAATCCATGCATGTGGAGTTATAAATTGAATAGACCTGGTAACCCTGGAGTGCAATGGGGTATAGTCATTGCGCTGGGTATGCAGTTACAGTTGCATGGCTATACTCAATCCCGACTCTTGCGTCCTCGTTCGCGCACTCTGGGCAACGTGAGCAACCCATGTGCGAGATGCGGTAACCAATCCGAGTGGAGCCTTGGGTCACGGCAGAAAGAGAGGGAGCTTCGGTGGGGCCACTCTGACTTATTCGGTTTAAGGGCTCACTGAAGTCTGCAGCGTCTGTTCACCAGTAGGTGCGGCTGCAAGCGGGTGTCTGCTTGGAGCAAGCGGCTCGCTATATAAACGTGTATTTGGTTGCGAAACCACCCC
>NW_016158942.1:6681-24930 GCF_001687245.7 Rhagoletis zephyria | reverse complement strand
GCGAGTACCGCAGACGATGGAACGATGAGCTGTATGAGCTTTACAACGATATGGACATAGTGCAGCGAATTAAAATACAGCGGCTCCGCTGGCTTGGTCATGTCGTTCGAATGGACACCGACGCTCCAGCTCTGAAAGTATTCAACTCGGAACCCGCTGGTGGTAGCAGAGGAAGAGGGAGGCCCCCACTGCGATGGAAAGATCAGGTGGAGAAGGACTTGGCTTCACTTGGCGTTTCCAATTGGCGTCAGTTGGCACAGAGGAGAAACGACTGGCGTGCTTTACTGAACTCGGCCAAAATCGCTTAGGCGGTTACAGCGCCAAAAAAGAATAAGAGAAGGTAACCCATGCATGTGAAGCTATGTTATACCAATGCACGGTGCAGCGAACAAAGGTGGCGCCGTCAGTGGTACCGCTACTTTGGTTTTGCCGATTTTGACAGATGTGGTAACTTGTAAATAAGCCTTTGTTTACAAATTAGCGAAGGAGAAATTTGAATTATAAGTTAAAATCAGTTTAAATTGTGTTAATTTGCAATTTGTGAGTGATTTTTGAGTTGAAGACTGCGTAAAACTAATACAATGAAGTGCTGTGTGTTAAATTGCGACAGCCGTCAAGATGCAAGAAGCGTAGATGCAAGTGTAGCGCTGGGACGATTCGCTGCATTTTGTGTTCTCTATTATTATATTAACAGCATTTCCTCAGAATGATTTTGCTTCTGCTCCAAGCAGCCTCCATTAGCAAGTTAACTAATCAATCCCGGTGAGATGCTGCCACCCGGTGAGAGTGCAGCAGCCTTAATTGCAAAGCAATGGAGTGCACTAAAACGTTTGCTGAAGCAGCCTCAATTGCAAAGCAATGGAGTGCACTAAAATGTTACCTATTCTCTAAAAGATTAGATGCAAAATGCAATATTTTCGCATATAGCAAAATTAAAACACGTTTTTCGCTGCAAAGTGAACTGCTTTGGCAGTTTCAACTCGTTCTCCTTTTCGCTTATTCTTTGTTTACTTGTGGTACACAAATGTCAACGGCCAGGACGGCGCAATCTTGTATTCTATCATTCTTGATACCAATGTTAATAAACGTTGGATGATGCAATAACTGATTGGAGTTTCGTAAGCAAAATACAATATTCATACATGTTACAAGGCTCTGTTAAAGCCCTGTATGCAGCTCTCAAGAAAACGGTCAAGAAAAAATTGCCATTATTTCGCGTGTGTGTCCAAGGAATTTTGACATTTTTGATACTTCACAGCCTGTTGCCTCACTCTTTCCTCAAGAAATAATGGAACGGGCATATATTTCTGTTGCAAACCCGGGTTGCCTTGTGCTCTTTTTTCACAAAAAACTTTAGAAAACCGTAGCAGAAAGCGTACTAAATTTCTTAAGAACTGCGTACTGCCTTAGGCTTTCTTTGGTCGTCTAATCATAGTTGCTTCATCGTCCCAATCATGATGCAACGATTACATGACGACTACACTTTCGCACACTCGGTCGTGATATTTCAATTCATTTGGCGTCTAAAAATTCACTTGGAGCAGATATTTTCTGTTTTTTTGGTTGATATTTTCGTGAAATATTTACAAACACCTGCAATTTTTAAAATATAGACTGTGCTGCAACAATTCTAGATATCGTTTTCCAGTAATATCTCTTCTTTTCTTTTTCTGAAATGTGTTTGTGCATGCACACAGAATGCAATTATCCACTTTTTAATAATTTCCACGGATTTTATGCAAAAAATTCTAATTTTTATGCATTTTTAACGCAAATATTAACTTTTCCACTAATTTTACCCCATAAAATGTAAACAAACAATGCTTGCACAACGATTAGCAAACGACACCGCACTTATCCGTTCTTGCATGACACAGAATGCAATTATCCACTTTTTAATAATTTCCACGGATTTTATGCAAAAAATACTAATTGTTATGCATTTTTAACGCAAATATTAACTTTTCCACTAATTTGACAGCATAAAATGTAAACAAACAATGCGTGCACAACGATTAGCAAACGACACCGCCGCACTTATCCGTTCTTGCATCTTCTACGATTTGCCGATAACTAGCCGATAACGACAAGTATGAAGATCTCCTTTGAAATGCATGTGCTCGGCTCAAAATTTCAGGGCGAGACGATAACGCCACTATGATTGGACGACAAGTGTGCAGATAGCCTTAGATAGGAAATTTGACTCAAGAAAATTGTTCAGCCATTTCTTGTACGCCATTTTATATGGAGTTTTTGCTTTTCTTGAGAGCTGCATACAGGCCTTAAATGTACATACATGTTCTGTTAGAGCCAAAATTTGAATTTTTATATTCATTCGTTTTATGACGCCGCCGTGTCAAGACCTGAAAAAAAGAGAAAGAAGAGAATTAAACTGCAATTTTTGAAAATTAAAGCTAAATTAAAATTGTGTTATTTATTGTGAAAGTGGTTTGACGGTAGTTGCTGCAAGAAAGCAAATTTGGTTGTTCCTGTTTGCTGGTGTGCAAGTCAATTGGTTGCCTAAAAGGATTGGTGGTTGCTGCTTTCTGGTGGAGATTGGTGGTCGCTGCTGTTGCTGCTGCTAGTGTGTCGATTTAGTATCGATATATTTGATAGGTTATGGGCCCAGTCCATGCCTAGAGACTGCAGATAAGTAAAATCAAAATTTAGAAAATGGAAAAGGGTAAGCGAAATATAAAACCTTTCCATGGAGAAAAGTACTCCATATGGAAGTTTCGAGTTAGAGCCCTTTTAAGTGGAAATGACGCACTTAAAGTTATTGATGAAGATCTAGAAAAAACAGCGGAATGGGAAAAACTAGACAGATGTGCAAAAAGTTTAATAATAGAATATTTGGGTGATTCTTTTCTCGGCTTAGCTAAAAGTGAGTGTAGTGCAAAGGAAATTTTCAAAAACTAGGATGCTATTTATGAAAGAAAAAGCTTAGCTTCACAATTATCTGTGCGCAAACAATTGTTATCACTGAAACTTAAGAGTGAAATGCCATTGTTGAATCATTTCAATACATTTGATGAATTAATAACCGAGTTGCTAGCATCTGGAGCGCAGGTAGAGAAAATGGATAAAATATCCTATTTGCTCTTAACTCTACCTTCCCCATATGATGTGGTTATCACTGCAATCGAAACATTGTCCGAAAATAATTTAACTTTAGCCTTCGTAAAGAACAGGTTGCTAGATCATGAGATCAAATTAAAACAAGCTTGCAAGGACACAAGTCTAAAAGTTTTGCAAACCGTAAGAAACGGAACTAAATTCTCAAATTTTAAAAACAAAAATCCAAATTTTCAAAAGAATAAATTCAATTTTAAGAATAAGTTCAATAACAATATACCAAAATGTTTTCACTGCGGCAAAGCAGGCCATATTAAGAAGAACTGTTTTATATATAAAAAAGAAAAAGGTGGTGAAAGTGGTAACAATCAAGAAAAGAACAAACAAGTGCAAATGGTGCCAGCTCAGCCAGAGTCAGGTCAGTCAGGTTTTGCATTCATGCTGAAACGTGCATGTTATACAGAGGATAGTATTTCTTTTCTCTTGGAGTCCGGAGCATCTGATCATTTAATTAATAACGAAAGTCTTCATGGCTGTAACTACTTTGGAGTCACCTGTTAAAATTGCTGTGGCAAAATGTGGACAATTCATATATGCAACAAAGAAAGGAAAAATAGAGCTCTGCAGTAATTCTCAGACAAAAATTATTTTGAATGAGGTATTGTTCTGCCCTGATGTTCCAGAAAATCTATTATCAGTTAAAAGGATGCAGGACGCTGGTTTAACGGTTGTATTTTATCCAGGAGGTGTAGTGATCAGTAAAGGTCATGAGAACATTATGGAGGGTAAATATATCAACAATGTTTCTATTGTTAATTTTACTTTACCCAATAAGGCTTATGCATCAAATGCGAATAAAAGGAATAATTATAGTTTGTGGCATGAGAGGTTAGGGCATATGAGTAAAGGTAAATTTTTAGAAATAAAGACTCAGGATATGGTTGATGATGTTGATTTACTCAGAAATGTACATCCAAATGATGAGTTGTGAAAGGCTTGCATAAAAGGCAAGCAAGCTCGACTTAGTTTTGAAAAATTCAAAAACAAAGAACATATACATAGGCCGTTATTTGTTGTTCATTCGCATGTGTGTGGTCCGATATCACCTTCGACTATCAATAAAAAAAATTACTATGTAGTTTTTATTGATGAATATACTCATTACTGTGTTACATATATACTGACTTATAAATCTGATGTTTTTGCTGTTTTCAAAGACTTTCTTGCAAAAAGTGAAGCGCATTTTAATCTTAAACTTGACTTGTATATTCATAATGGTAGGGAATATTTGCCGAATCAAATGCGAGAGCTTTGTGTTCACAAAGGCATTAGTTACCACTTAACAGTTCCGCATACCCCACAATTAAACGGTGTGTCTATAACCGAAAAAGCTCGTGCTTTGGTTATAGGGGCAAAATTACCGAAGTATCTATGGGGTGAAGCTGTATTTACAGCTACATATTTAATTAATAGAAGCCCAAGCAATGCATTGAGAGAATGCAAGAAAACGCCATATGAAATGTGGCATAATAAAAAGCCGAAATATTTGAAAGTTTTTGGTTCAACGGTATACGTTCATAAGAAAATAAGAAAAATAAAGTTTGATGAAAAATCATGGAAAGCTATACTGGTTGGATATGAACCAAATGGTTATAAAGTGTGGGATGTGGAGACTGGAAAATGTGCAAATGCGAGAGACGTTATTGTTGATGAAGCAAACATGGTGAACTCTAGAGCTGGTGTTGATATGAATAGTGCTGAATTCCATAAAGAAATTGTAGAAAAAGACGTGCTTGATACTGGTAATGAGGATGACCAATTAGAAATGGATAATGCTATAAGTGTCTGTCCGAATAAAAGTACGGAGATGGAATATGATCAGCCATTAGATAAACAGCTTAGTAGTGAGGTAACAGAAAAAGTGAATGCCGATCCAGTTTTAGCTGGTGATCCTATATCTAATGATATAACTGAGCAAAGCAACTCCAACTCATTGACAGATACTAGAAAAAGTGATAGACTAAGGGATAAGCCAAAAATTTCCTATAGAGATATTCTAGAAAATTGTATGATGAATGCTCAGACTTGCATAGATAGTACTCCTTCTTCATTTGATGAGATAAAATACAGGAGTGATAAGGTACAATAGGAAGAAGCAGTTAGAGATGAGCTAGATTCACATTTACTTAATAAAACTTGGTCACTTGTGAACATGCCAGTAAACAATAATATAATAGGTTGTAAATGGGTATTTACAATCAAGCATAATGAATTTGGCAAACCAATTAAATATAAAGCAAGACTTGTAGCGCGAGGTTTCACGCAAGAGTGTTTAATTGATTATGTCGAAACCTTTGCACCAGTGGCTAGAATTCCTAGCTTCAGGTTTATATTATCTTTTTCAAACCAATATGGTTTGAGGGTACATCACATGGATGTGAAGACTGCTTTTTTGAATGGTGTATTGAAGGAGGAAATATACATGCAAGTTCCTCAAGGCATAGTTTGTGGCAAAAATCAAGTTTGTAAATTGAATAAAGCCATTTATGGCCTCAAGCAAGTGGCTAGATGTTGGTTTGATATATTTGAACAAGCATTAAAGGCAATTGGCTTCGTAAATTCTCCTGTAGATCATTGCATTTATATATTAGATAAAGGTGACATTTTAAAGAATATATATGTTTTATTGTATGTGGATGACTTAGTTATATCAACAGAAAATATTCATACAATGAATAACTTCAAATCTTATTTGATGCGAAAATTCAGGATGACAAATCTATTAGAAATTAAATATTTTGTTGGAATAAAAGTTGACAGGGAAGATGGTCAGATAAGTCTAAGTCAATCAGCTTATATAAAAAATGTTTTAAGCAAATTTGGAATGGATGGGTGTAACCCTGTGAATTCGCCACTTCGAAGTAAACTAAATCACGAAGCATTGAATTCAGATGATAAATATGATGCACCATGTCGAAGTTTGATAGGGTGCTTAATGTACATTATGTTATGTACAAGACCTGATCTAAGTACATCTGTTAATTTGTTAAGTCGATATAGTCAAAAGAACATCCAAGAACTCTGGCAATGTTTAAAGAGAGTTTTAGGGTACCTAAAGGGAACTATTGATTTAAAATTAGTGTTTAAGAAAAATATTAAGTCTGATAATTTCTTGATTGGTTATGTAGACTCAGATTGTTGGGTAGTGAGAGTGATAGAAAAAGTACAACAGGATTCTTGTTTAAAATGTTTGAATCAAATGTAATTTGTTGGAATACGAGAAAACAAAACTCAGTTGCTGCTTCATCAACTGAAGCAGAATATATGGCTTTGTTTGAAGCAGTTAGAGAAGCATTGTGGCTTAAATCGTTATTGGAGAGTTTAAAAATAGAATTGAAACAACCGATTAAATTATATGAAGATAATCAGGGTTGTATAAGTATTGCTAATAACCCCTCTTGTCACAAACGATCTAAACATATTGACATTAAATATCATTTCACCAGAGAATTGAAAATAAACTAATAAAAGTTGAATATATTTCCACAGATAAACAGATTGCAGATATTTTGAAAAAAGCACTTCCAGCTCCACGCTTAATTAATCTGAGATGCCAAATGGGTTTGACTGACTAATGGATCTGGCTGACCTGTTAATATTGCTGATACATGAATACTGATTGAATTGAAAGGAGTTTATATGCCTTCATCTATTATTATTATATTATTATTAGAACTGTTCTATTAATTCATATTCAATTTAATCTAAGTGCATAATTTTTCTATTTGATGGTCTGATTACGTTTTTCTGGGTTTTCCTAATCCTTGCAACAAATTGTGGACCATTATGTACTCCCAGATAATGCGGCTGTCACATATGTAGACTTAAAGAAACTAAATTTGAATTGCCATATTGAATTGATATATAATGATATATTTTAATTTCGTATACCAAATTATGAACATGGCTATGAATATTGTTTTTTGAGGAGGTGTGTTGGCCATCCATGCATGTGGAGTTATAAATTGAAGAGACCTGGTAACCCATGCATGTGAAGCTATGTTATACCAATGTTAATAAACATTGGATGATGCAATAACTGATTGGAGTTTCGTAAGCAAAATACAATATTCATACATGTTACAAGGCTCTGTTAAATGTAAATGTTCTGTTAGAGCCAAAATTTTAATTTTTGTATTCATTCGTTTCAAGACGCCGCTGTGACGAGACCTGAAAAAAAAGAGAAAGAAGAGAATTAAACTGCAATTTTTGAAAACTAAAGCTAAATTAAAATTGTCTTATTTATTGTGAAAGTGGTTTGATGGTAGTTGCTGCAAGAAAGGGAATTTGGTTGTTCCTGTTTGCTGGTGTGCAAGTGAATTGGTTGCCTAAGAGGATTGGTGGTTGCTGCTGTTGCTGGAGGAGATTGGTGGTCGCTGCTGTTGCTGCTGCTAGTGTGTCGAGTTAGTATCGATATATTTGATAATTTGTGATCAACTCTGTTTGTTTTGTTTCCTAATTAGGTGAGGAAATTTTAATTGACAGCCCCGACAAATGAATGTATACATAAACAAATGTTCGGTTATGGTTAAAGCAATTCAAGTTTTTGTATTGAATTTTTGGTTTAAAATTTATTTTTTCCTTTTCAGTAGGGTTTTTGCACATAATCTTCTGCGTGAGAATTGATCGTAATCGTAATAGATACGGATCTGAATAAGCGACTGGAACACGGCTGTTTCTCAAAAGCATACGATTTCGAACTCGCGTAAATGTACATTTGCTAAATGCAATAGCATGAACGCTCTTCGAAAACATATGTTCGAAGGTGCTAAATGTTGCATTTTAAATGCTGCAAAAACGCTGCATTACTTTCCGAAAATTGGAAACTGGCAAGTTACTGGATATTTTTTGCTGGAGAAAACGAAAACACAACTAATGTTATCGGGCAATATGTCGTCAATGGAGACCGCATATTGCTCTTGGCAAGCAATAATTATCGGCGCTTTTATCTTGATAAATATTGCCAGCAGTTTAGTAGTTTTACAACTACATTTTTAATTACATTATTGATATTTTAATATAAAAGCAAAAATTGAGCTGTTTTCTATTAAAATATTTGTTATTATGTACTTGGATGTGAAATAGGAGATTTTCCAATTTTTAAGTGATTAAATCCGGCACAAATAGCCTATATAATAGCATAAATATTGCCCCTGATAAATTTATATCAGGCAATAGAAATGACAGTTGGTAGGTAGTTTGTGTGAAAAATTCAAAAATGTTCCATCATTTTAAATAGGGCTCCTGGAGAATTTTAACTCATAATCGTTTCTCGTGTGAGCAATTTTTTCTTTCTTTTATGGAATTCGCTATTATATTATCCGATATGTAGATGTCTATTTTCAATCAAATATTGTTATGCGATTAATAACGTGTTATATAACGCAAAGAATGGCATATGGATATGGATAATATGCAAATGTGTTGGTTTTTATTGACAATTTTATAAGTGTATTGGAGAATGCGTTAGGTCGTTCTTGCTGGGAACGGACAACAAAGTGAAACGATCGGTTGAAATTTCAACAGATTGATACGTGTGTGGCGTGGGGTGCAATCTGATTGAAAGTTGACACAAATTTGTGTCAACTTTCATTCGGCTGCGCGTGTGTGGCAAAATTGGCGATTTTTGTTATTTCCTTTGAGAATTTGAAGTGTGCATATAAGACTGCTTTTACACAGTTCAAGTACTGAATTCAATTCTGCTCACATGTGGAAGATAGGGGGTGAGAAGAAAAGGGACGAGTACACATGCGTCTGTACCGTCAAGTTGTTCAACTTTGTTGCTTTGCTTTTAACATTTTCGTTGTTTCCCATTTAAAGAACCGAAAACTTTAATTCAACAGCATTAGCAAAGTGAACTTCTCTTTTATTTACCATTTTGTTGTCAAACACACTACAGGTGATCGTTTCGACACATTTACCAGAATTTAGCAGCACGAAATCTTCGAACTAAACTGCTAACAGGTAATCAATAGAGGACCTTATTTACTCTCTTATTTGTCCTTCAGTTTTCAGAGACCCGGGTATGGGATCGATTTCCTGTAAAATCAATTAAAAAATTGTGTGTTAGGACTCATGCGGGATCACAATTAATATTTAATACTTTCGAATACTTAAATTCACTGTATTCATCATTTAAATATACATTTAAAAAACAATTTTAATTTTTTCCTAATTATTTTATTTCGATCTTCACAATATTCAGCCCTATTCTGAATTTCGACTACGTTCCCGCATTCCGCTCCGCTGGAATCGAACTTAGGTATTCCGCGTTACGATCGAAACGAAAGAAGAAAAGTAAGAGAGAAAACATCTTTCGAAATCAGCTGTTTGCCTAGGAATGTGTGAAATCGAAACAAAACAAAGAAATATTTGCCACCAAACTATAGCAGCATATGAAGTTAAAGTTTGTAAATATTTTAAAATAACTAAATATACCTAGCATCACTGTAATTTAAAAATAAAATTTAAGTGGATACATAATTATAAGAATGAAATCCATAGCCGCGGCGTTATTGCTTGAAGAGAAAAACGAGTCCCAGATTGTTGATGCGGAAGTTGAAAGGCGGAGATTTAGGTGTTTGATCTTTTTCAGATGAGTGAAGAGTCATAAGGAATTCATCTTGAACTGTATTACTCATCGCTTAAAGCCAGTGAAATTATAAACGTTGTTTGAGCACTCCACAACATTTGCATTTATTACAGAGTGGAAGATATGAATCCTATTTTGAAAGCCGTCAGGAGGAGGGGAAGAACAAAGCCTATCTTTCCATAGCAAATCGAATTCGAGACAACATACGCACCTTTTTTTAAAAAGTTAGTAAAAACAATAATAAAAGCATTTTTTTATGTAACTTCACATTTTATGTATGTATGTATCTATGTGCATACATCTATTAATTTTATATAAAAATAATAAATTGCATTCAGTGCATTTCACAGTCTTAATAATAGATTATGTAAACAAAAACGCCTGGGCTTCCACTTTGAAAACGTCGCGCAACATCCCTTTTGGTTGCCATTATTTGAGCCAATTTTTCGTATTGCCCGTATTACCGCTCGCGAAAACACAGAAATCGAGAAAATTCATTTATGATGACTTTTACAATCATGCACAGTATATTTTACTTAAATTTTGTATAACATTTTATTATTTAAACCCACGAAAATAACAATTGAAACGTTCTCCGTCAACAAATTTGCAACTTAGAAAAACGGAACTACGATCGAAATGTAGAATAGGTATAATCGTAAATTTCGAAGATTGATCGAAAGGAAACGGAACGCAGAATACCAAAGTTGCCAAACGGAGAAAATTTCGATTCGAGTCGAAATGCAGAATAGGGCTGATTTAATTGGGGGAGATTACGATAATCGGGGCGACAAATTTTGACTTTGCAATTGGAAAGCTCGGCTTCTCCGCTTTTCGGATATACCCACTTTTAGTCGGGGCCTTCTACTTTTAAAGATATTTAGTGTTGAAAGTTATTTTTTATGTTTTTTTTAATAATAATTTCTTATGAACTTCATAACCGATTAAGAAAAGTAATGTGTCAAAATAAAGATAATTAATTTATCTCTCAGTTCATGTATCTAATTAGTATTATTTTCCATATCTTAAAGCCCAAAATATTAAAAAACTAAAAAATTTCATATTCATTTCATTTTCATTCAATTTTTTGAAAAAATTACGCGGTTAATGCTAAAGAAATGTACATTACTTAGGAAGTACAAGTTATTACCCTTAATTTGGTATAAATATTTTATTATGATCTGCTTTTGAGGCTTAAGAATTAAGTGATAATAAAAAATTTAAATGCATTTACAAGCAAGTGACAATCTTACATTTACTGTAGTTTATTCACATAAACTGCCCTCTTCTCCGGAAACGCAGAAAGGGGAATTCTAGTTAGTGAGGGTTATAAACCCTAAGCGCGGCCGTAGGCCGCCTATGCAGAAAGGTATTCTCTGCAAAAGGTGTTCAGCCCCTTCTCTTTCGCAACACGGAAAAAACATTCTACTTAGTGAGGGTTATAATTCCTAAGTGCGGCCGAAGGCCGCCTACGCAGAAAGGTGTTCTCTGCAAAAGGTGTTCAGCCCCTGTTTCTTTCGCAACACAGAAAGGAGATTTCTACTTAGTGAAGGTTACAATCCCTAAGTGCCGCCGAAGGCCGCCTACGCAGAATGGTGTTCTCTGCAAAAGGTGTTCAGCCCCTTTTCTGTCGCAACACAGAAAGGAGATTTCAACTTAGTGAAGGTTACAATCCCTAAGTGCCGCCGAAGGCCGCCTACGCAGAAAGATGTTCTCTGCAAAAGGTGTTCAGCCCCTGTTTCTTTCGCAACACAGAAAGGAGAATTCTACTTACAGGTCTATTCTGCACTGGTAATAAAGAGTTTGTAACCGGTAAATAAAGTTCCTGTCAATATTTAAACCCTTTTCGCATTCTGTGTATCTTGTAACCGGTAAATAAAGTTCCTGTCAATATTTAAACCCTTTTCGCATTCTGTGTATCTTGTAACCGGTAAATAAAGTTCCTGTCAATATTTAAACCCTTTTCGCATTCTGTGTATCTTGTAACCGGTAAATAAAGTTCCTGTCAATATTTAAACCCTTTTCGCATTCTGTGTATCTTGTAACCGGTAAATTTTTTTACCATCTCATAAGCTGGTAACAAATTATTGCCCCGTAAAATATGCAATGCCAGGATTTGCACAATTCTTCATAGCTGAATTGCTGAATATTTTAACTGCATTACGCGCGTTCCTAGAGTCGCGGTGACAAGAACTGGTAACATTTTTTGGTAATACAATTTTCCGGTTACAAAATCTTCGGTAACGTGCAGAATAGACCTGTTAGTGAGAGTTAAAGCTCAGTTATGCAAGACTTAGACTTGACTTGACTTGAAATTTTTATATCTAAATGAGCAGCAAGTGTATGTAGTTACCCAAAATAACAATTTCACTTAGAAACTTGGAGAACTACAGATTTTTGATTTCTAAGTTAAATTTCTACGTGCAAAGAGAGCCGTGAGACAATCATGCTGTCCCATCATATTTTCACATATTTTTAATAAAATTCCTCTAAATATGCCACAGAAATATGATTTTTTGTATAAATACAATTCATAGGGCACTCGAAAAACAAACTTTCAAATAAAGACTGGCAATAAAACAAAAATAATCAAAATTTGATACACTTGAATACATTTATTTCAATTTTAATTTTTATTCAATTTTACCCTAATCAAGTTAAACGTTTAAAATGTTGCGTGCACAAATACAAATGCTGAGGATCAAAAAAAGGAGAAAAACCCATAGATGACACGGAGAGTAATCGTTTCTAAGTTTCTAGGTAAGTCAAGTCAAATCTAAGTCTTGCATAACCCAGCTTTTATAATCCCTAAGTGCGGCCGAAGTCGGCCTACGTTTTTTTTTTTAAATACTCTGTATAGTACGGACTGAAGACATGATGTTGTATATCAAATGAAAGCCTGTTTTATATCTTATTGGATTATGAAATGTTTGAATATGTATAATAAGACAGTTTTAAATAATCATGTGATTGTTTAAAATTTTTTATAACTAAATTGAATTTTTGCTAAAACTTTATAAGCTGTATATAACATTTGTATATTGTATCAGAGGCATTCATAATTTCTATTGAATGATGTCAAAAATTTTGAAATCCGTACTTTTGTTTTCACGATATTTGGATTTAAAAAAATTATGAATTTAATCTTTGACCCTTGGTAACTTCTGTAGTTTTTGTTTCCCATCAAACAATATATAATGTTACACTTGCTTTAAAAACCTCTATCGACGTCCTTGTTCAAAATTTGGCGCCCGGTTATGGTAATCGTGCCGAACTTAAGTCGCCAATATTCGCGACTTAAATCGAACTTAATTTGCACTTAAGTTTTAGTGAAAAATGGAGTTGGTGAAACGCAAAATCTTAGCTTAGACTTAAGTTCAACTTAAAAAGGCATTGTGATACCGGCCCAAAATTTTCCCAATGGAGACCGCATATTGCTCTTGTCAAGCAATAGTTGTCAGAGCTTTTATCTTGATAAATATTGCCAGCAATTTGGTATATTACCAGCAGTTTGGTACTTTGACAGCTGCGCGATAACTTCGTGGCGGAAACATTATTGATATTTTAATACGAGAGCAAAAATTGAGCTGTTTTCCACTAAAATATTTGTTATTATTTGCTTGGGTGGAAATAGCATATTTTTTAAATTTTTTAAGTGATTAGCGTGAGAATGATTTTATCAAGATAAAAAATGCCCACGCACAAATATTGCCTTTGATAAAATTTATATCAGGCAATAAAAATTACAGTTGGTAGGCGAAAACTTTTGCCTGTGGAGATGGGCCGTTAGAGAAAACTGTTTTTCTCATGTTTATCTCAACTTACATTCCAAAGTTAGAGATCATTTGGAGAATGATGTTGGATATCAACTTGAGAACTATGAATTTCTCCATGGTTGTAGAATTATTTTTTGGTGTTTGTTGGGTAGCGTAGTTCTAAGAGGGTGCTCGCACGAGGCGATTTTACAGGCAACAGAAGTTGAATGAGAAGTTGAAAGTGAAAAATTGCCATCCCTATTCTGACGGGGCGATTTTCAATTCAGCACGAATTTTTGTTTACATTGTTGAAAATGAATTTATATAGGAATATTGTATCAATTGGCGTAAATTTAGCGTAATTGGTGTAATTTTATCAAGCCCCTCACCTGCACTCGCCAGAATACAATTTCCAAATGGTTGTATGTATACAGAATGTAAACAAACAGAGGGTTGCAAGGAAAAAAAGTTCAACGAGCTCCTCAAAGTTGGCTGGCGACCAACTTTGTTGAAAGCATTGTTGGCTTTTAACTATAATTTGCCTGAAAAATCGCCTCGTGCGAACACCCTTTAAACCACTAATCCCTGTTTAATAACAATATATTTTTATAATCTCTGGAAAATTCTCTATTATATACGAATATTCGCTTTATCGAATGCTCTCATAAAATTTTTGATTTTGGCAACGATTTTGCGGAAGAGGCGCCATTGCGCAGCGGGAGATTGCGAGAATGGTCGACAGATGACATTAGAAGCCTCGAGAAATGTCAACGGAATGTTCGATAACTTTCGATAAGAATCTTTTAGAGTTGCAGTTGTAAACCAGAAAGCTCATAAGTGACACGTAAAGTTAAAAGGGACCTACGGTCAGAAAAAATCGGTTTTCACTTTTTCATCGACTCTTGCGAATTGCGCAGCGGGCGATTGCGAGAATGGTCGAAAGATGACATTAGAAGCCTCGAGAAATGTCAACGGAATGTTCGATAACTTTCGATAAGAATCTTTTAGAGCTGCAGTTGTAAACCAGAAAGCTCATATGCGACACGTAAAGTTAAAAGGGACCTACGGTNCCAGTACTCCGAATTATCGTGCACGAAACCAACAACCACCGTATTTGTCCGACTGTCAAAACCACGATACTGCATTTGAACGGTTGCCGAAAGCATGAGAGCTTATGTGAAAGACTGGCGAAGCCAAGATGCCGCAGTTAGCTAAATTGATTTGTTGCAGAAGTCAAACCGCCGCCTTTGGTTTGTTGCTGAAGGCGCGTTCGACGTGTTGCCGAAGTGATGATACTGTAGTTCAAAAACANCCTCGAGAAATGTCAACGGAATGTTCGATAACTTTCGATAAGAATCTTTTAGAGCTGCAGTTGTAAACCAGAAAGCTCATATGCGACACGTAAAGTTAAAAGGGACCTACGGTCAGAAAAAATCGGTTTTCACTTTTTCATCGACTCTTATGGTAAACGGGCCACTCTTTCCAATGCAATAAACCGCAGCTTTCTAGCTGCATTAGTTTTTTCACAATTTCACTTCAAAGTTAGGTACTTCACAAAAAAAAAGTCTAAAAAAATCAAATCTGACAAACTATTCTGAAATTAATCAAATTCGCTTGGAACTCGTTACTCGGGGGTTTCCGAACATCGGATTCGTAATCACTGACCTCGTTTTCGGTGTCATAGACGTTTTTGAGTTTCACATGAATCCGAACAAATTTTAAATTTTTCCGCCATATTGGATCCGCCATTTTGAATTTTTAAAAACGAACATCGGATTCGTAATCAGCGACACCAAAAACCCCGGGTAACGAGTTTCAAGCGATTCCAGTAAACTTTTAAAAAAGTCATCCGCCATTTGAATTTTGGAACTAACATCGGATTCGTAATCAGTGACCCCGAAAACCCCCAAGTAAGGAGTTTCAATCCATTAAAACGTTCAGAAGCATCAAAATCAACTTGGTAAACTTCAAAGTCGTTTTTCTCGAAATCTTTTTTTCTGAGCGTAGGTCACTTTTAACTTTTCGTGTCACATATCGAATCTCTCACAACACTTATACGATGTGCGAGTTTAATGCTGATTTCCTGGGACTGCTAGCTAAAAATTTGAATTGCAAACTACCTTACCGCTTTTTATTAAAGAGATTTTTGACACCTTCCTCCTCTGAGCGACCGAATTAAAGCGTATATGCATAGTTTCGGTTTGAAATCGAAATGATACGTAAANCCAGTATTGATTGAGTTTGAAACAGTTTAAATTCAACCAATGCCAATCCCTGCTCTACACTTGAAATAAGCTAATGCAGCGTTTTTGCTGCATTTAAAATGCAACATTTAGCACTTTCNCTAGCTAAAAATTTGAATTGCAAACTACCTTACCGCTTTTTATTAAAGAGATTTTTGACACCTTCCTCCTCTGAGCGACCGAATTAAAGCGTATATGCATAGTTTCGGTTTGAAATCGAAATGATACGTAAATATAACAAATAACCGAAATTTTACATATGCATATTTTCGTTAGAATACCGAGAATGGGAAAAACGAAGTAATGCATACACNAAAATTGAATGCTTTTGACAAACAGCAGTGTTCTAGTCGCTTATTCAGATCCGTATCTATTATGATCAATTCTCACGCAGAAGATTATGTGCAGAAACCCTACTGAAAAGGAAAAAATAAATTTTAAACCGAAAATTCAATACAAAAACTTGAATTGTTTTAACCATAACCGAACATTTGCTTATGTATATATTCTTTTGTCGGTGCTGTCAATTAAAATTTCCCCACTTTATTAGGAAACAAAACAAACAGAGTTGATCGCAAATTGATCCAGATTTCTATCAGCATCACATCGATGTTGAATTTGCTTAACTTTTCTTTATCCAAATAATGTAAAATAATAAATGAAATCGAATCGTGGAAATTTTGGAAGATCACAGGGTTGCTTTTAGCATTTAGATTCTTAATGCAAAAATGGAGTTGCATTTAGGTGACGAATTTTGTATGGATAAATGTACATTTAGAGTAGCATTTAGAGCTAAATGCGCTAAATGTGCTTTTACGCGTAAGCAAAAACAGCCCATAACACGTGTTCGAGGAATTTTTTTTAATCGCTTTTTTCTTTGGAGATATGATTTGTCAAAGTTTGCATTTTTTCGTGAGTCTGACTAATCATGTTCTCTTTCAAATCGTTATATCTCGGGTTCTGTATATCGTAAAGACTTCATCTTAACGTCGTTTTAAAGCAAAATTCCTCGAACACGTGTTAGCTTAGTTCATGTATAGAACCCACAAAAAAATTGAAGCGAATCGGAAACATTACATAATTTTTTATGTGAGAAACGAAGTAATGCATACATGCGAAACTGTGCAAAACCGAAATAATGCATATGACGAAAGTCGAAATAATACACACATGCACAGTTTCGGTTCAAATCCGAAATAATGCATATGAGAAAAACGAAGTAATGCATACATGCACAGATTAGTTTGAAAACCGAAATAATGCTTATGACATAAACCGAAATGGTGCATATATACACAATTTCGACTCAAAACCGAAATAACACATATGAGAAAAGACCGAAATTATGCATATGCATACTTTCGGTTATAACCCGAAATAATGCATATAAAAAAAAAACGAAGTAATGCATACATGCACAGTTTCGGTTGAAAACCGATATAATGAATATGAGAAAATACCGAAATTATGCATATGCATACTTTCGCTTTAAAGCGAAGTAATGCATATGAAAAAAACTAGGTAATGCATACATGCACAGTTTCGGTTCAAAACCGAAATAATGTCTTAATGCACAGTTTCCATATGCGCAATTTCGGAGCCCCTTTCCATATGCACAATTTCAGGGTGCCGGACAAGAATGATAGAATACAAGATTGCGCCGTCCTGGCCGTTGACATTTGTGTACCACAAGTAAACAAAAAATAGAGCGAAAAGAAGAACGAGTTTAAACAGCCAAAACTTTACAGCGAAAAAACGTGTTTAACTTTGCTAAATGCGAAAACATTGCATTTTTCACCTAATCTATTAGAGAATAATGAACGTTTTCGTGTACTCCATTGCTTCGCAATTGAGGCTGCTGCAGCAAACGTTTTAGTGCACTCCATTGCTTTTAAAAAGATGCTGCTTGGAGCAGAAGTGAAATCATTGTGATGAAATGCTGTCAATATAATAATAAAGAAACATTTCGGCTTTGCCGCGCCCTATGTACACCAAATGCAGCGATTCGTCGCAGCGCTACACTTGCATCTACGCATCTTGCATCTTGACGGCTGTCGCAATTTAACACGGCTCTTCATTTTATTAGTTTCTATGCAGTCTTCAACTCAAAAATCACTCACAAATTGCAAATTAACACAATTTAAACTGATTTTTCACTTATAATTCAAATTTCTCTTTGGCGCTGATTTGTAAGCAAAAGTTTTATTTACTAGTTACAACTGTCAAAATCGGCAAAACCAAAGTAGCTGTACCACTAACGGCGCCACCTTTGTTCCCTGCACCGTGAGTGCCGTATTAATACTTATGTAGATAATAGTGATGCTAGCGGCATATTTGTCATTTATGTTAGCGTATTAATATATAGATAATAGTGATACCAGCGGCATATTTGTATATTTGTAAATAAATGCATCTAATAATGATAATAATAGATCGGCGGTTACACATATGTTAGTGTTTGGCCAAGCTTCTCCTCTGATTTGTGGCGTGCGCCTTGATGTTATCACACAAAGCGGAGGGACCT
>NW_016158942.1:1128-1514 GCF_001687245.7 Rhagoletis zephyria | reverse complement strand
AGAAGTTATAGCAGCTATTTCGGAGATCACCACATCTCTTCATCAGACTTCTTTTTTCTAGACTTCAGCAGGGATCGAACCTGCGTAATCGATGTTCAAAGTCAGAAGCGTTAACCACTGAGCTATGTAACTCTTGTTGCTAATTCATTTTCCTTGTTCAACCAACTACTATCAAGTGCAGCTGATTTAATATATTCAGCCCTATTCTGCATTTCGATTACGTTCCCGCATTCCGTTCCGCTGGAATCGAACTTAGGTATTCTGCGTTACGATCGAAACGAAAGAAGAAAAGTACGAGAGAAAACATCTTTCGAAATCAGCTGTTTGCCTAGGAATGTGTGAAATCGAAACAAAACCAAGAAATATTTGCCACCAAACTATAGCAG
>NW_016158942.1:0-987 GCF_001687245.7 Rhagoletis zephyria | reverse complement strand
AGATTGCTGATGCGGAAGTTGAAAGGCGGAGATTTAGGGACATGTTTGATCTTTTTCAGATGAGTGAAGAGTCATAAGGAATTCATCTTGAACTGTATTACTCATCGCTTAAAGTCTGAGAAATTATAAACGTTGTTTGAGCACTCCACAAAATTTGCATTTACTACAGAGTGGAAGATTTGAACGCAAATGAATCCCATTTTGAAAGCCGTCAGGAGGAGGGGAAGAACAAAGCTTATCTTTCCATAGTAGATCGAATTAGAGACAACATACGCACCTCTTTTTAAAAAGATAGTAAAACCGAGTGCAATAATAAAAGCATCTTTTTTATGTAACTTCACATTTTATGTATGTATGTATCTATGTGCATACATCTATTAATTTTATATAAAAATAATAAATTACATTCAATGCATTTCACAGTCTTAATAATAGATAATGTAAACAAAAACGCCTGGACTTCCACTTTGTAAACGTCACGCAACATCCCTTTTGGTTGCCATTATTTGAGCCAATTTTTCGTATTGCCCGTATTACCGCTCGCGAAAACACAGAAATCGAGAAAATTCATTTATGATGACTTTTACAATCATGCACAGTATATTTTACTTAAATTTTTTATAACATTTTATTATTTAAACCCACGAAAATAACAATTGAAACGTTCTCCGTCAACAAATTTGCAACTTAGAAAAACGGAACTACGATCGAAATATAGAATAGGTATAATTGTAAATTTCGAAGATTGATCGAAAGGAAACGGAACGCAGAATACCAAAGTTGCCAAACGGAGAAAATTTCGATTCGAGTCGAAATGCAGAATAGGGCTGATTTAATTGGGGGAGATTACGATAAACGGGGCGACAAATTTTGACTTTGCAATTGGAAAGCTGGGCTTCTCCGCTTTTCAAATATACCCACTTTTAGTCGGGGCCTTCCACTTTTCAAGATATTTAGTGTTGAAAGTTATTTTTTATGTTTTTTTTT
>NW_016158941.1:83572-103451 GCF_001687245.7 Rhagoletis zephyria | reverse complement strand
AAAAAAAAAACACTGCCCACGAAATTTCTGTTGAGTAATATATTTACGGTTGCCAGAAAAATCAGTAATGTCCTGATTTTTCAAAATTTGTACTGATTTGTACTGAATTTTCAATTCAAACAAAATACTTTAAGATTTTCTTACGGTTTTTACATAACGTTGGAACTTCCTTAAACTGTACTGTAAAAAGTAAGAAGAAAATAATTTAATTATAGTTGACATGCTTCAGATAATGTTTGATATGCCTAAGAAATTAATTCAACAAAAAGATCAATCTGTTTATGGGCATATCTCCGGATTGTTACGTACCAGTTGCGATAATATGATGGAGCTTAAATTATTTAAAAAGAAGGCTGACGTTTTTTTGTCGTGTGTTGTTAGTTATCTTTGCATACAAGACATATACTCATTTTAANAGGGTTTTGCACACGAGGCATAGAGTTAAATAGATACTCTTTTTAGCGAATTCTTAGTCTTTCAAAGTTTTTGCGTAGTTGAAAAAATAATTTAAGCTATGAGGAATTATATATGAAGTCCTTAAATAGTGGTACTTTTCCACATTTGAAAAAAAAAGAATGGTGTTCAAACGAAGCAAATGAGAGGATCTTAAGTATAAAGTTTGCTTCCTGGCGTAAAGAGAGAAACCGGCTTCTAATTCAAATTTTTTAAAGTAAACTTCTTATTAGAAGTAGTTTTAAAATGAAATGTATAGAATTATTTGACTATTTAAACCCTGAAGATGGAAATGATCTCATTATTGCTATCAAAAATGTCATACATATAAAATAATTTATTGGTTTCTGTGTACAATGATGTGTACACTCATGCTAAAATGAATAACACCTTTATTTTTTATGAACTATATTTTATTTATAAACCAAAATATTGTTAAAAACAAGTACTCTGGCGGTTTAAAGTATTATCTGTTACTAGGGTTGCCAGATTTTGAAACAGAGCAAGGAGTACATTTATATTTTCGATAGAAAAAAAACAGTACAAGGCATAAAAAAGGAGTACATTTTTTTTAAATTTTTTGTACATTTTATTGTTACAAATTACCATTAATTAGGTAAAAACAAACAAAGATATCTTAGAAATCTTTTTCAAAGCAAAAATAAATGTGCTTTCCAGTAAGGGCGGTCGTTAAAGAAATGGTGATCGAAGGGGAAGTAGGCGTGGAACCTCCAAACGACCTTTTTGGAGAGGGTATGCACCGCCATTGCCAAAAATGTTACTCCAGACCACCTCGGCCCCCTGTGGTTCCCTAGGGACTCCTTAGAAAAATGGCCAAAAGTCACAATTTTCGCTTGCGTTTTTTCGCTTGAAAAACTCTGAATATTCATTTGCACGGGACATTTTATATACCCTTGCTAACAGAAGAGGTGCCACATGAAATGTTATACATTTTTGACAAAAGAAGAGGGGTTTCTCCTCTCTTCTTCGGCAACAAGAAAGGAGAATTCTACGTAGTAAGGGTTACAAACCCTAAGCGCGGCCAAAGGCCGCCTACGCTGGAAGGAATTCTACCCAAAAATACTGTGGACGCAAGTGAATATTGTGATTTATGGCGATTTTTCCAAGGGGTTCCTAGGGACCCATAGGAGGACTAGGTGGTCGGGGGCTGCATTTTTGTCAATGGCGATTCATGCCCTCTCCAAAAAGGTGGGTAGAGATGTCCCTTCGCTCACCGCGTATTCAATGACCACCCTTATAGGAATGTTTCCCCAAAAGAATTCTAGAAAAGAATTCTAGAAATTTCCTGAATGTATGGCCATTTTTTTTTAATTTCAGCCTTATAATTAATTTTATATTTTTCTGTTTTTTATACCCGAGCGCCCTGCACGTATCTGGCTACGACCATGCTTACGTAGGGACACGATATCGAACCGAAAGTATCGATATAGTACTAATTTAAAGTATCGCTGTAAAAGTATCGGGTACCCATTAATATCGTAATAAAAAGACTCGATATTCCAAATATCGATACAAAACTCAAACAATTAAATATGAATGTTGGTCTCATTTTCTTTAAAGAATTAACACTTTGCACTTTAGTAAGTGCTTCTCTGAAGGCGTGCCTCATTGCAACCTTAGATAATGCACATTTCTGCGGTTTAAAGCGCAAAATATATCCATATTGCTTTACATATAAATTCCAAAGTAAGTAAGATTATAGTAGGACATAGATTTGCAAGAGATGGAACCCTAGCTAAGGCTAAAATTCATAAAGCACAAGTCCGGCAACGCCACGTTTCACAAACAGCTGTATACTAGGGTTATGATGTTTTAGATTAAAAAGCTTAAGTGGCATAACCCTGATTTAAAACACTGGAAAAGTTATATGGAATCGTTGAAATATAAAATAAATTGAAATAGAATAAACTGAACATATATTATAACCAACTTAAATATAATATGGTTCATTGCCTGGTACCAACGACTTTTGCAAATTCAAAAGGAGGCCGAAAAAGTCCCAACCCTACTGTTCAGTTTCTCGCCAGTGCATTGCCACTTTTTTAAGGCCATTTATTTCATAAATTTGAGAACTGAGCATAAACGGGACCTTTTTTAAGTTCATGAAATGAAGAATTCATGAACTCTGTCGCATAAACGTAGTAACATTAATGTAATGTATATTTACGATTCGATACGATACAAGGGTTCTGGTACTCTATTCCAAAAAATATCGTTTGAAAACTATCGAGCAAAAAGTATCGGTATCGAATGGGAAAAATATCGATATGGTATCATATCGTATCGAAATTCGTGTCCCTATGCTTACATCTTTTCACTATCACACTTAACTTTGCTTACTAAGTAGTGTTTGCCACAATATGGATGGCAAAGTACAGGGCGTAAAATAATAACTGTCGCACAGGTTTTGTGAAAAATAAAAGGGTCCTTTATAGATTTTGCGAAAAAGTATTTCTTGTTAACTTTGTGAATATTCTACTTTAATTTTATTAACTAGTTTTAAAATTTTAATCCTTATTTGCATTTGTCAGCTTTGGGAGATAAGTACATGCGGCACGCACGTCTTTTTCAGGTGTATTTTTTCTTAGACTTTGTATAAAAAAAAACTGTGTAGGGTTGGTCGAATGAATGCCCTCCTTATCACCAGTTCCGAGTCTTTTCGATTGCTGAGTATGATGCCTTATGTTGGGCAAAAGACGGAGTATAATGGACCCAAATTGGGAAAATTAGCTTATGGTTACAGAAGATAATAAAGTAACCGACGAATACTTGCGTGCCGCTTGCGCTTTTCTCCCAAACCAGTTGGTAAACCCAAATGAAGGTAAAAATTTAAAAACTAATTAATAAAATTTAAGCAAAATGTAGAAAATTAACAATAAGCTACTTTTTTACTTTCGCTTTTCTCTCAAAATGTTTAGCGCCGGTAAACCTAAATGAAGGTTAAAATTTAAAAACGAATTAGTAAAGTTTAAGTAAAATCTGTGGATCATTAACAATAAACTCTTTTTTCGCAAAATCTGTAAAAATCCCTTTTATTTTTCAAAAAAAACTAGGCAATAGTTATTATTTTACTCGCTGTATAAAATATTAATAGCTGGAAAAAGGAGTACAAAAGAAGTACAAAGCTAATAAAGGAGTACATTTCCAGTTATTTTTTTTTGGGAGTACAAGGTAGTAAATTGCAATAAAAAGGAGTACGTTTACTCCCAAAAGCAGTTCGCCTGGCAACCCTATCTGTTACTTACATTCATGATACAAAAAATAAGGTAGTTTCATTGTCACTTTTCGGGCGCCATATTAAATACCTGACAATTAAGCAGATTGTGACATTTCGTGCTGCCCTACCTAGTCCTCAATAATCATTTATTTATTGTAAAAATATATTTACAAAATTAAAAAGAAATTTCGATATGCGGAAATTGAAATTCATGATATGATAAATGTTATAGTTATGGACGATAGGAGGTACTCCCGATTGAACTGGCACTCAGAGTCTGGAAGTAAGTAGTGTGTTAAGTGCAGCTTGGCCGTCACGTTAACTCCTTCCGCTCCACCTATTTTCCACAACGTAGTCCATATCCTTGAGGATTGCAAATACCTCAGCCTGGAAGACCGAAGCATACTTGCCAAGAGAAGAGTTAATGACGATAAGTGCAGCAGTGCATCAAGAACAACACCACGTATTGTAGAGAAATCTTTCGTATTGCACACGGAAATAGTTCTTTGAAGTTTTGCAAGCAGACCTCCCACGCTCTTGATTGGGAATCTGCTCCACCCTTTCACTGACGCATAGCTTATTATGGGTCTGATCATAGAGGTATAAATCCAAAGACCAGTTTAGAGGTTTTGTGTTCCTCGTTAGATTTCCACGAAAGTTTTGTATCCAGAGTTACTTATAGATACTTCATTTTCGGAGAATTCTGAATTGTGAATCTTTTTATTGTGAGGGCAATGAGACCATTCAACATTCTCCCAATCGCGGTTTCAGACTATGCTTCAATGACGAAGTATCTAACAATACATCTTCTTCGGACTATTTAACAAAAAAAAAAATGTTTTGTTATGTAAATTTATTTATTTTGTTTAAAATAAAATGAAAAACAGATTTTAATAAATAAATGTTTCAAAACTAGATTTTATTTTATTTCTTCATCTCTGCACATCGATATTATTCAAAGGATCTTTTAAACGCTTGAGAAAAACGTTCAAATTTGATTATCGAACACATCAACTTACTATTGTTTGTATGTAAATTTTACTCCCAAATATTTAAAAGAAAATCTCCCCTATCAAAAAATTTCAATGTGGCAAAGCTATGCTTAATGTTTACATCTGGAGAAATGTCAAAAATCTGCTTTATAATCAAAAAATGGCAGTAATGAAACTACCTTCTTTTTTGTATAATGCTTACATTCATAATTTTGCTATGAATAAAAGTCTACTGAAAAGAACTTATTTTTTTGGCATGAAAAAGTATAACATTTTCGAGCCTCTGCAAAACAATATATTGATGCAATATATCTATATACCGTTAAATCTAAAAATCCAAAAATTATGGTCCGAACACTGAAAGGAGTTGGAAACAGTTTTTGTATACGAGTACGCACGATTTTTTTTTACTCTTGTTTTGCCTGTTTTTGATCACTTGTGTTAAATGTATCTGAGGCACTGGAAACTTCTAAAGAGGCTGAAATTAAAGGTCAAACCTTCATCTATAAGAAAATAACCACGGGTCAACAAAATCTATGCTGACTAGAATATCACAGCCGATACTTATAGGATTTAAACACAAATCTGATCTTAGAACTTTTTAATTGGCTCTAGTTTTCAAGCAATTAAGGTTTCAAGGTGCCTTCCTAATCTTCATTTCCACTGCTAGTGTCAGTGTTCATCGGTATTTGGTGATTAATCCAAGAAAACTCGACTTGTACATCAAAAATTGGTACAGGAATTTCTGCAGTATGTGGATAAAGGCTGTTAACAATTGAAACATTTTTTTCCCTCCCCCAATATTGCATCAATTTATTGTTTTACAGATGCTCAAGAATGTCCAAAAATGGTTCTTTTGGCACCTTTAACCCTTAGTTCCTCAAAAAGTGGAGCCAATCTAATATTTTTAGGGTCAGATTCGGATTCTACGGAACCGGCTGTAATATTTCAGGCAACATAACATGGTTTAAATTTTGTTGGCCTGGTAATTGATGCGGTGGTTTAGATTGTAACGACTTTCTTCTAAAGGGCTGCCTAAACAAAAAAAGGGGAAATTTGTAGGTGCATGAACAGTCGGCGGTTCTGCATACCTTGCTATGCTACAGCTTAGTTCAGGGAAAATGGGCGTGGGCTTGCCTCAGCGCATGCAACGTAAGCCTTACTAAAAATATAAATGTATGCAGATACGAAAACGAAATGATTGAAACCAGCTTAGAAAACTTTGAAAGAAGCAGCAAAAAAAAAATAAGAAAAAGGAGCAAGCATGAAAAGAGCACAAAGAAAAAGAAACCCAACAGTAACAATGCACCTGGAGGGGAGATAAGATGGCTTTTCTCCCTCATTCGTTACCCACCCAACCTGTTAACAGATTATTGATTCATTCTATTAACCCTATGGTTCCTCACTTCACCTTATCAAGACATTATCCCATCTTTTGTCTTTAATAGAGACATCTTTAACAATTTTCAGCACAAGGTTTACTTACAGTCTAATAACAATAATTATTAATAACAATTTTTATAATAATTGAGAAAAAAACAAAATGTTCTACACAACTCGTAGCTACTATTATGCTTAATGCAATTTCCACATAGAGAAAAAAAAAGGTTGGAGATATACTTGTATTGCCAACTATTAAACCATAGCAAAATCAAAATTAAATTTATGTAAATATGCAAATGAACAAAATAAGGAATTGTATATGATCAAACTTACTTGTAAATGTTAGCAGCATCGATGGGTGGGCCCAGCGACGATGATGTGGTTGCGAGTTCGATCCAACTCAGTTGCTTTTCTGTCGATCAAGTTCGATAGGGGGTGTGGTTCGACATTTAATTTTAGGCATACATGTATGCGCTTAATACCTAATTATGAAACTAAACCTAGGAGACCTTACTTAATCTGACTAAAAGTCGTATTCATAAATACTACCAATTGAGAAAAACAGTTTATACAGTTAGTAGAAATAAATATTGCTATTAATTCTAAATAGGTTGCATATGAGATTTCTTCTCTTTCGCGAATAGTTATATTCGCCTAGATATCAATCTAACTTTCTCCGCTTCGTTCGGTCCTTAGATATTTAATATCAAATTCACGACCTCTTAAAAATTCACGTGGGATCGGTTGAAAATATATCCACAATTTGTATATTTAAATTTTTTTTTATACGACTAACGTTACGTTAAATTTACATACATTATTCTTTTTGTTGCAAGGTTGACCTTATATTTGAAGGAGATTCATACTTTCCTCTTTAGATAAGACTTTCTTTTAGCTAGAAATTAATTCTCAAAAAAAAAAGGGGTAAGTAAGCTAACTATAGATTAGTAGCAAATATGTGTGAGGAACGAAATTAATGGGCTAACTTCAGTCAGTAAAGGCTAATGTAGTTCGCCTGGGCGATCCGCACGTTATTTACCCTGTCCTGGATTATTGCGTGGGGGAAGAAGTTTCGACCGAAATGTCGGCCACACGAGTGCATTCCAATGGGCTCACAGTTTGTTGCCAACGCCACTGGTGGTGATGAAATTCAAAATTTACTTTTTTTTCCAAACAAACCAAAGGTACCAAAACCTCATTTCGCCTTAACCTACCTCAATCAGAAACATGCGTCCAAAATATGAATTCGCAATTATACCACAAAACCAAACACTATATATTGGCTTTGGTTTCACACAAAAACATTTGCACTTTTATGAAAATTTAATTTTTAAAGTTTAAGCTGACTTTTAATAAGACGGCGTTCACTTTTCACAATAGTATTCGGGCTGGTCGTTCTAAGTCAAATGAAGGAGAAAAAGAAGTGATGGTGTTTGAGAAGTCTGTCAGGTTAGCGGTACCTTGTACATAAGTCATTGTGTGACCAACGGTATAACCGCAGACTATTGTTCTCAAAAAAAAAAAGTGTAAATAGACATGTATGTATCCTAATTGCCTTGGCATAAGCGACTTAGCGCGCTCACTCACATTTCTTTGCTTCAGGTTAGTTTTACAGGCGCCTTATCAGCGCCCTTCAGCGTCCCTTGAAATGCATCGGCCGATCGTCGCTCCCACGAACCTGTTTTTAACTTTGTACATATTATCACGTCATCGATCGCACGATTATTATTACATACATACATTCATACATGCTTAGTGGCGAGCTATCATGCGGGAGTTGGTGGTATGTCTTGTTGTTATCATCAAGCGTAAGTACATAGTAGCGTGAGCGGTTTGAGACCCGAAAACACAGTGGTAAATTATATTGACGCGTAGCCGTTACAAACTCCCTCGCCCAGGCAGATGCTACACGATACAACGCGGAAGTTAGCATATGCAACTATGCCCATAGGGTTTATAATTCAGAGCAAAAATTATATGCTTGTCAAGTCAAGAATGTTGGAATTTATTAAATCTGTTTACCAAATATCTTTCGCAAAAATATCTATCAAATCTATCAAATATCTATCTGTGTATAACCTCCTGTCAAATTTTAAATTCCCGCATTCGTGTGCGCAGATTATAAGCCCGAGAATTTTTGTCAAACCATTCAATATGTTGTAGTCATTTCCATGAGTTATCATGTTTTGCCCGAAAACAAGATAATATGGAGATTGACCTATAGTAAGGTGCAACCCGTTTCGCAAGGCACTGTTTATACTGCCGATGTAGCTGTCCCAATCCCGCTGGTCCTTTCGAACGTACGATCTCAAAGCTTCATTAATACTCCTATTAACGCGCTCAGAAGCATTGGACTGTGGCGAGTATACTGCCGTGCGCATATGTCTAATGCCGTACACTCAGAAAAAAAATCGTGTTAAATTAACCAAAAATTTACCAATTTCGTGGTTAATCTTTTTCAACACGTCGTATAATGTAAATCATCGTTTAAAACTGTAAATTTAACACTATTGACAAGGTTTAGTTTGACATGATCAAAATTGTTGAGTTAACACGAAAAATTTGTTGATTTTACCTGAAATTTAACATTGTAATTTGGTTTACAAGAATTATTGTTAAATTAACAATAAATGATCGTGTTTAATTAATACGATGAAAACTGTAAAAGTGACACCAAAAATTTGTTGAATTTACCATACATTTAATCGTATTAAAATAACACTAATTTATGTTTAATTTAACACTGTCCCCTCCCCCTGCTTTACAATAAATAAAACGCTCATTGGTTTAATACTTTTTAACATGGTTTTATTTACATTTGTTTAACAAATAGCATTTATACAAATACACAAATATACAAATAACGAATAGCGAATAGCATTTCATAAAGTATGTGTATGTACATATATACATACATATGTGCACATGCATGTTTTTGTGCACAAAAACTCAATACATATAAGCTATTTTTTATTTTCAAAATTTTACCTATCAACCTTTTGTACACTTCCTCATCGAAACTCATTTTTACACAAATTATTTCCTTTAAATTTATGTTTTTGCACGGGGCTGCGGCGGCGTCGGTCTGCGGCAGAGGACTCTCAATTTCACTGCAAATGAGCACTTCGCCGCTCGGAACAATTAAAAATAAATCACCGCATTCTTCTTCATTTCCTTCAAAAAGGCAGCCCATTTTATTAATTTATTTAAACTTTTCACAAAAATAAGCACATTAAAAAGCACAAATAAATAGCACAATAAATAGCAGCGCAATGAATGCGTGTTTGACAATTCGCGAAAATCGAAGCAAGCACAGCGGCTAGTGCTGCGAAACTATCGATGGGACCATCGATGTTATCGATTGGGCCAAGGCTATAGTCACTATCGATGGCCGATTCTTTGCCGATTAGATCCTGAATATAAATTCATTTCAAGAACATATAACATATAAACTTTTATAATAACAAAAGAAACACAAATAACTAAATAACATTAGGTGTGCATATGAAGTAACAAATAGTCAGTACTAATTTGTACTGAAAGCTGCAAATTTTTACTGGAAAAGTATATAATAACCCGGAAAATTTGCAAGAGAGCACTGAATCGAGAGCGTAACAATACGGGAGAACTGCAAATTCTTGCTAGTGAAATTTTTATTATCAGAAATTAGCTAGCAGAAGAAGAAGAAGAATACATGAATCCGCCAATTGTTGAATTGGTTTAGCACAAACAAAAGTAAAATTAGTGGAAAACAAAATATTAATGATGTACTGGACTGTGTAAGTGCTTGTATGTAAAGCAAAGAGTTTAAAACTGAATTATAAATAGTAAGATGTTAACAGAAGAATGTCAAAACGGTGCAACAACTATTCACTTGCAAGTTTTTACTAGTTTTGTGTTCAGTAACATTTTCTGCTAGTTTTCTCTTCATCTCAATTTTACGCTCTATTTTGCAATTTTTTACTCTCGCTCTCGCTGCAATTTTTTACTGGAGAAGTTACTATACAAACCTATTACTTCATTCAAGAATCTGCCAAAATCGCCCGTTGTCGATTCTTTTGGCCGATACTAGCCTCGGCATTGGCCGATTTATCGGTCGGACTTAGCGTATACTTTGAATACACCCGTTCGTAGAAATTCGGATTCGGATTATCGCATTTTTGTAGATTTCACGAAAAATCGAACAACCTAGGATTCTGTAATAGCCCCCATTTATAGCTTATTCCCACCAAAAGCTTAACGCCATTTAAGAAGTTAGGTAAGTTTCACGTGGGGTGATCGGCAGGGTTTATTTCTTACATTTTTGCCTTTTTACTTTTTTTTTCTTGTACTTAACATGAGAAATAACCCCCTTCAAGTTGTAATCTCCCTTTTTCAATAGGCATAAACTGCAGTTAAGGCTTGATGGAAATGAACTATTAGTTTGAAAATAAATTAAAAGTTGTATTTTCTTAGCTTTTAAATACGTTCAATATAATAAATGTACGTAAATAAAATCTTATATGTGTACCCCTTTTCCATTTAACGGGCCCCATTATA
The DNA here is from genome assembly GCF_001687245.7 of Rhagoletis zephyria. Lineage (NCBI taxonomy): Eukaryota > Metazoa > Arthropoda > Insecta > Diptera > Tephritidae > Rhagoletis > Rhagoletis zephyria. The sequence continues at coordinate 92,846 of NW_016158941.1, read as the reverse complement.
AAGCATCGATATTATCGATGGTTGTCTATAAAATCTATCGAAAACCGTCGATGGTGTCACTATCGATAATTTTGCAGCACAAGTAACGGGATAGTTTATGTTGTTCTTTTTTCAACAGTTTTTTCATGTTGTATCAACAGTATAATTTAGTTGAATGAACCAGAAAGGCTAATTGACTTTGAGAAGTAAATGCTATGTTTGAAACATCATGTAATTTGCAGAAATTGTTGTTGCTTTGTATGTAAAAATCGATCGTGGGAATCTAACATGAGTCGTGTTGTTTAAAAATGAGGATTCTTTTTCTGGGTGTACTTGTCGAGAAATTTGATAAACTCCTTACTAACAAATTGGCTGCCGTTATCGGAAACTACAGTTTCGGGTACACCAAAGCAGTCGAAAATATTTGTTTTTAAAAATTGGACCACTAACGCTGAAGGAAATTTCTTTAAAGGCTTGAAAAACGTAAATTTTGAATAATGGTCTAAGACAAGGAGAATGCCAATATTGCCCTTTTTTGAGCGGGGAAATGGTCCTTTCATATATACGCAAACGTCAAGCTGTGAAGCTGCGTTTTCCTGTGATCTGTTTAAATTTTGTGTTTTATAAAGCTATTTACGCTTATTAAAGTAAAAAATTAAAAAAAGTGTTAATAAACTNCTTGTCCAATCAACTCAGCTTATATTCCAGTAATATTTTCAGATGAAGTTTTACACTATTTAAAAACCTTAAAAGCGTCATTTAAGCCTGGGCCTGATCATATTCCGACCTGTTTTCTTAAAAACTGCGCTGAGAACATCTGCGAGCCTTTAACAACTCTATACAATTTGTCACTTAAACATGGCGTTTTTCCGTCAGCCTGGAAGGAGTCTTTCATAATACCACTTCACAAAAACGGCAGCAGGTCCTCTATAAAAACTATCGAGGCATATCGAAACTATCCGCTATCCCCAAATTATTCGAAGCAATTATTGTTAACCAGCTGACATATTCTATATCTTCTTCAATTACACAATCTCAACACGGCTTTTCTAAAGGAAAATCTACTATGACTAATTTATTGGAGTTTACAACTCAAATCTCAAACGGTTTTAGAGCAAATGCTCATACCGACGTAATATACACCGATTTCAGTAAAGCTTTTGACAAAGTATGTCACTCGTTACTCATCTGTAAACTCGACCTAATCTTGCTTTTTGCATTGCGTAACTTTAACTGGGATTCAGATTATAATCTCGCTCCTTACACAAGTCGTCTAAAGCTCATAAATTTGCCTACACTCGCAAACCGTAGAGAAATGCTAGGTATAATATTTATCGTATATCGGCTTGGTTAATAGCCCGGCCCTCCTGGCTGAGGTAAATTTTAATGTTCCTTCTCGAGTGTCAAGACACTTTCGACCTCTATTTTTAAAGCCATGCAAAACTAATTTTGAACTAAACGAATCATTCCGTGGTTTATGTCAGGAAAAAACTCAATGTATAGCCTTTGGAAAGGTCTTTCTGTTTCCACCATTTGTCCCATTGGGGGTCGAAGCGAGTACGTCGGTGTTTTCGAGGTCTTGCATAAGTCACATGATAATACGTAGTTCCGGATATCAGCCACCATTCCTGGCCAATATAAATGTCTTCGTATGCGCTCGATCGTTTTGGCTACTCCACCATGGGCTGACGTAGGCACATTATGAGCGGAATACATCACGCTTTATCTTAATTCAGTAGGAACAAAAGGCTTCCACGCATCGGACTGAGGACTTTCATTGCTGTCGAATGAGGTGCAATGGTAAATGAACTTATCAACGACTTTATAATCTGGCATTTCCGATTGCAGAAACTTGTTTTTCAACTGCCTGTATTCTTCTGTTTCGAAGAACTCTGATTTTAATCAATTTCAGGCAAAACTTCGAGATTCAGTTCAGCAGTACCCGGCTCTTCACCTTCGTACACCCGAGATAAAGCATCAGCTACTTTGTTTTCGCTACCTTTGCGGTGCTCAATCGTGAAAGTGAAACCCTGTAACTTCAGAGCCCACCGCGCCAATCTACCGCTTAAGTCTTTCTGGCGCATGAGCCACTTGAGACTGGCGTGGTCAGTCACCACTTTAAACTCATGCCCTTCGATGTGAGGCCGAAATTTTTGTATAGCCATCACAACTGCGAGACATTCCAGTTCAGTGGCGGTATAGTTCCTTTGCGCTTTATTTAGTTTGTGCGACATGAAGACAATAGGCCTTTCGTCGCCATTGTCATCACTTTGTGCTAAGAGACCACCGACACCGCTCTGGCGCATTGCACTATAAATGGCTTAGCATAGTTCGGATGAACTAACAAAGGTGCTGTCGTAAGCTTCTGTTTAACAAGCTCGAAAGCATGCTGAGCAGCAGAATTCCATGCAAACGTTTTTCTTTTAGTTAGAAACTCTGTCAACGGAAAGGTCAGGCTAGCGTAATCGGCGATAAAGCGCCGATACCATCCGGTCATACCTAAAAATTGTCGAAGGTGGCGGACGGTTTTCGGGACAGGGTATTTAGTGATTGCCCTCACCTTGTCCGAATCTACGGATAGGGAGCCCTTACCTACGACGAATCCTAGATATTTCACTCTACTCAAGCCAAAAGTACTTTTATTAACATTGATAGTAAGACCTGATTTTCTAAGTTGAGCAGCGACATCTAATAAATGAGTTACATGTTCCTCGAACGACTGCGAAACGACTAGCAAGTCGTCTACGTAAACGAATACGTACTTCTTGAGTTTATAGGGTATTACTTTGTCCATCAATCGACACATTGTTTGCAAAGTCCAAACGGCATACGCTTGAATTGATACAATGGTCGATTGGGGACAGTAAATGCAGTTTAGGGGCGAGATTCTTGGGTTAAATTGATTTGCCAAAAGGCGTCTTTTAAGTCAATTTTAGAAATGCAATGCCCCGATGGTAAGCGCGAAAGTAAGCCGTCGATATTCGGAATGGGATACACATATTTTACTGTCACTTCGTTCAACTTCCTTGAGTCCAAGCAAAACCTAGCTTTTCCTGGCTTGACTATGAGAACACCTGGTGACGACCACGATGAACTCTCTGCTTCCTCTATCACTCCTAATTCTAGCATCCGGTCTATCTCCTTGCACAGTATTTTCTCCATTGCTGGCGATATTGGATAATACCGTTGGTTTACTGGAGCTACCATTCCAGTGTCTATATGATGCTCGATCAAAGTTGTCGTGCCTAGGCCCTCTTTCTCAAAGGAGGGAAAAGAAGATATCGCCATTTCTAGTTAATATCTTTGTGTCGAAGTGAGTTCTAAGACTTCGGACTCCTCTTCTGCGGTGAGTTGGTTGACAATTGGTTCAGTGAATACTTTCAAGCCAAAGGCTTTACAAAAATCCATACCACATATCACGTCATTGGCAACGGTAGGAACTAAAAGAAACTCGATTTCCCTTTCCTGGTTATTAAACGTCAAATTAATTTTAATCGCCCCGGCTACCGCCTGTTTTTTTCCATCTGCTGTTTTAACATTACCAACGAACTTTTGGTATTTGGAATTTTCATCTTCTATAATAGATTTTGCTAAGTTCGAACCCAGNGTCACTCCGCCTGTTTTTCCCCATCTGCCGTTTTAACATTACCAACGAACTTTTGGTAGTTGGAATTTTCATCTTCTATAATAGATTTTGCTAAGTTCGAGCCCAGGCAACTTTTGTTTGCCCCACTATCGAGGAGGCCAAGATATTGTTTATCAAAAATCATAAGTTTAGCATAAGGACGAATGTCCGAAGCATCGTACACAATTGCAGAGATAACGTGCTTGCGCAATGATTTCCTGCGTTGCCAATACTCATGCATACGTTTGCATGACCGAGACTTTATAGATTTGTAAGTCAAGGTTGNATGCTTGCGCAATAATTTCCTGCGTTGCCAATACTCATGCATACGTTTGCATGACCGAGACTTTATAGATTTGTATGTCAAGGTTGAGAANAGGTGCCGACCACGATGAACTTTCTGCTTCCTCTATCACTCCTAATTCTAGCATCCGGTCTATCTCCTTGCACAGTATTTTCTCCATTGCTGGCGATATTGGATAATACCGTTGGTTTACTGGAGCTACCATTCCAGTGTCTATATGATGCTCGATCAAAGTTGTCGTGCCTAGGCCCTCTTTCTCAAAGGAGGGAAAAGAAGATATCGCCATTTCTAGTTAATATCTTTGTGTCGAAGTGAGTTCTAAGACTTCGGACTCCTCTTCTGCGGTGAGTTGGTTGACAATTGGTTCAGTGAGTACTTTCAAGCCAAAGGCTTGACAAAAATCCATACCACATATCACGTCATTGCAACGGTAGGAACTAAAAGAAACTCGATTTCCCTTTCCTGGTTATTAAACGTCAAATTAATTTTAGTCGCCCCGGCTACCGCCTGTTTTTTTCCATCTGCTGTTTTAACATTACCAACGAACTTTTGGTATTTGGAATTTTCATCTTCTATAATAGATTTTGCTAAGTTCGAACCCAGGCAACTTTTGTTTGCCCCACTATCGAGGAGGCCAAGATATTGTTTATCAAAAATTATAAGTTTAGCATAAGGACGAATGTCCGAAGCATCGTACACAATTGCAGAGATAACATGCTTGCGCAATAATTTCCTGCGTTGCCAATACTCATGCATACGTTTGCATGACCGAGACTTTATAGATTTGTATGTCAAGGTTGAGAATATTTTTAAGTTTTTAAGTGCGATTGAACGGAATTTTCTATTTTTGAAGGCGAGGTTTGGATGCGACACTACGGAACATTTAGGGCATATTGGCTTATAAGTATCCACGGCACCACAACCATAGCAAAAGATCCGCCGAGCCTTAAAGCAATCCTGATAATGGTACCCTGTCTCTCCCCAGTTCCAACACTTAAGTTTGCTGGCCTCGATTGCCTCTATATCTCCTACCGTTTCCTCTTTCTGAGTATCTACTAACACATCATTTTCAATTTCGTGAGATACCTGATAGATTTGTCGTCTCAATGGATTCGACCGTTGGGCTGACGGGTGTAAGTCGCGAAAGAATTTCTCATGTTTTCGAGCTTCTCTACGTAAACCAGCAATATCTCTTATGTCCAAATGGAGCAACTCATGGCGTAAATCGGGCTTCAGGTTACGCATCAGAGTCTCAACTAATTCCAAGTCATTCATCTGATNCCTTCTCAATGTCTCTTATGTCTAAATGGAGCAACTCATGGCGTAAATCGGGCTTCAGGTTACGCATCAGAGTCTCAACTAATTCCAAGTCATTCATCTGATATCTTAGACGGTCGCACATGGACATGACTGAATCTAGAAAATCGTCAAACGTTTCGTTAGGCCTTTGACGTCTTTTACTAATATCGTCCCGAATTTCTGAGTCTGTAGCAAAGTCTTTAAATTGTCGTCGCATTGCTTGGCACAAATCAAACCATTATAGATTGTCGCGCTGCTGACGATATCTCCAGAAACATTGCAGTGCTTTTCCGTCAAAAAGGGAATGGACGTGTTGGCATAAAATGTCGAAATTACCATTAAGGTGCAAAGAAGTTAACTTATTAACGCGGTAAATAAACCGGTCTACCGTTAAGGTATCATTTAGTCCACTAAAACGTATTCGCCCATTGCGAATTAGATTAGACAATTTTTCATTAGCAATCGAGACTCTATTTACTCCCAATGATTCATGACGCCTTTCACTGGAGAAAACTCGATTTGAGGTGCGTTCCCCGAAAGGAGCATCCCGCGGCCAGGCTGGCGGCTCTTCTCTATGAAAATTGGTTGGGGAAAAAGGTATATTAACAGCTAAATTGAGATTACGTAACATATTGCGAAGGTCGTTTGAAATATCATTTATAATTTCCTCTCGGAATACGGTATGCGCAGATGCAGCAGTAATGCGAATATTAGGATTACTTTGTACGAAACTACGAGTGTTGGTTCGCTTGGTATGGCCCCAGTCCTTTGATGAGTAGGTGGATTAGCAATCTCGACATCCATGTTGGTCGACTTTAAATCGTTGACATTACATGCTTGTCGACACACTGGACAGGTCTCATTACTTTCCAGCCATGTATGACTGCATTTGATATGGAAATGATGATTGCAAGGAGTTTCTACTCTGTCTCTACTGCTTTCTAAAACCTCACTACATATTGCGCAAATTGTATTGTTCATGGTATCTATATCAATGCCTCCAGAGGCATTACCCGGGCTATGAGTCACGGGCATTGTGTTAAGCAAGTTCAAATTTAGAAGCTATTCGAATCTTTCGGCAAGCACAATGTACATATAATATTGAAAGTGATTTACTTTGAGAACCGATTGAATATGATATTTTGAATAGGTTAATCACCACTACAAAAAAACAGTTAAATCAAAAGTGGACATCTATCGATATGAATATATTAAGCAATTGTTTGGGGACTACTCGGTAGGATATGTTGTGACGGATACCTAGGTGACCAAGAAAAAAAATTAGCGTGCACTGTTGTTTGTTTGGCTGAAAGCAAAGTGGAGCTGGCCACCAGAATTAATTATTTTCATATTATTATTTTTTTTTTTTTTTTTTGTATACTTTGGTTTATCTCCGGAACATTCCAGAGGATGAAAAATCCAAAAAGTAAATTAGTTATCTATTAAGAAAAAAAAAACACATTTAAGTAACTAACACTCCAGCTGACAGAACAGAGATACGAAATACCAATAACACAACCCTATTGCGTATCGTTCCCGCAACTCAACAATCTAAACGTCAATCCAGAGTATAATTACCGCAGAGAAATTCTGACTTGGTAATTTAGCTGTCAGAAACCGAAATAACTCAGTAAATCTGCAGTCCAGCTTCATTAACCAAAGTCTAATAAAGAAATACATTGTTATTTCAAGTCTAAAGTATCAATTCCACGGTCAGTAATAAAGACAACTTAATTAACAGAAAGTCCAGCTTCATTGCCAAACTAACCCTGAGTAAAATTAAGTAGAATGATTGTGGCTTTGGAACAATTAGCGTGCATGATCCGAAAAGATCCAAACCATGCAACTCCAGCATATTTTACTCATTGCCTTGCATTGATGTAAATAAATTGAGAGAAAATGAAATCGCTGAGCTGTGAGGAGCAACAAAAAACATGTCCCTGATGCACCCTCAGCCCCACGTTGGGCGCCAATATTTTTATGTAACGACTTTCTCCTAAAGGGCTGCCTAAAAAGAAAAAGGGAAATTTGTAGGTGCATGAACAGTCGGCGGTTCTGCATACCTTGCTATGCTACAGCTTAGTTCAGGGAAAATGGGCGTGGGCTTGCCTCAGCGCATGCAACGTAAGCCTTATTAAAAATATAAATGTATGCAGATACGAAAACGAAATGATTGAAACCAACTTAGAAAACTTTGAAAGAAGCAGCAAAAAAATAAGAAAAAGGAGCAAGCATGAAAAGAGCACAAAGAAAAAGAAACCCAACAGTAACAATGCACCTGGAGGGGAGAGAAGATGTCTTTTCTCCCTCATTCTTTACCCACCCAACCTGTTAACAGATTATTGATTCATTCTATTAGCCATATGACTCCTCACTTCACTTTATCAAGACATTATCCCATCTTTTGTCCCCCTTAAAAATGATATCACCACATCACTTTACCTTATAATCTTTCTCTTCATGAGCTTTAATAGAGACATCTTTAACAATTTTCAGCACAAGGTTTACTTACAGTCTAATAACAATAATTATTAATAACAATTTTTATAATAATTGAGAAAAAAACAAAATGTTCTACACAACTCGTAGCTACTATTATGCTTAATGCAATTTCCACGTAGAGCAAAAAAAAAGGTTGGAGATATATGTACTTGTATTGCTAACTATTAAACCATAGCAAAATCAAAATCAAATTTATGTAAATGTGCAAATGAACAAAAGAAGGTATTGTATATGATCAAACTTACTTGTAAATGTTAGCAGCATCGATGGGTGGGCCCAGCGACGATGATGTTGTTGGGAGTTCGATCCAACTCAGTTGCTTTTCTGTCGATCAAGTTCGATAGGGGGTGTGGTTTGACCTTTACTTTTAAGCACAGATGTATGCGCTTAACACCTAATTATGAAACTAAACCTAGGAGACCTTACTTAATCTGACTAAAAGTCGTTTTCATAAATACTACCAATTGAAAAAAACAGTTTATACAGTTAGTAGAAATAAATTTTGCTGTTAATTCTAAATAGGTTGCATATGAGATTTCTTCTCTTTCGCGAATAGTTATATTCGCCTAGATATCAATCTAACTTTCTCCGCTTCGTTCGATCCTTAGATATGTAATATCAAATTCACGACCTCTTAAAAATTCACGTGGGATCGGTTGAAAATATATCCACAATTTGTATATTTAAATTTTTTTTTATACGACTAACGTTACGTTAAATTTACATACATTATTCTTTTTGTTGCAAGGTTGACCTTATATTTGAAGGAGATTCATACTTTCCTCTTTAGATAAGACTTTCTTTTAGCTAGAAATTAATTCTCAAAAAAAAAGTAAGTAAGTAAGTAAGCTAACTATAGATTAGTAGCAAATATGTGTGAGGAACGAAATTAATGGGCTAACTTCAGTCAGTAAAGGCTAATGTAGTTCGCCTGGGCGATCCGCACGTTATTTACCCTGTCCTGGATTATTGCCTGGGGGAAGAAGTTTCGACCGAAATGTCGGCCACACGAGTGCCTTCCAATGGGCTCACAGTTTGTTGCCAACGCCACTGGTGGTGATGAAATTCAAAATTTACTTTTTTTTCCAAACATACCAAAGGTACCAAAACCTCATTTCGCCTTAACCTACCTCAATCAGAAACATGCGTCCAAAATATGAATTCGCAATTATACCACAAAACCAAACACTATATATTGGCTTTGGTTTCACACAAAAACATTTGCACTTTTATGAAAATTTAATTTTTAAAGTTTAAGCTGACTTTTAATAAGACGGCGTTCACTTTTCACAATAGTATTCGGGCTGGTCGTTCTAAGTCAAATGAAGGAGAAAAAGATGTGATGGTGTTTAAGAAGTCTGTCAGGTTAGCGGTCCCTTGTACATAAGTCATTGTGTGACCAACGGTATAACCGCAGACTATTGTTCTCAAAAAAAAAAGTGTAAATAGACATGTATGTATCCTAATTGTCTTGGCATAAGCGACTTAGCGCGCTCACTCACATTTCTTTGCTTCAGGTTAGTTTTACAGGCGCCTTATCAGCGCCCTTCAGCGTCCCTTGAAAT
>NW_016158941.1:67486-78936 GCF_001687245.7 Rhagoletis zephyria | reverse complement strand
GCATCGGCTGATCGTCGCTCCCACGAACCTGTTTTTAACTATGTACATATTATCACGTCATCGATCGCCTGATTATCTTTACATATGTTTTGCTGAGAAGCAAAACCAACGTACGCCGGTGCGAACTCACGACGATGTATCACAAGGAAAAAAAGAAATATAAACACTTGTATTAGATTAAGTATACAGGGTGTCCCAGAAGTAACGTGCCAAACTTTAGGGCAAGGTAGGTGGGGGGGTGAGCTCACTGATGAACAAAAAATTTTCAGGTAAAAGTGTCACCGTTTTTGAAATATTTACATTTTTTCGAATTTAAAAAAAATCGTGCCTTTTCATGTGTTTTCTTTAACTGCAACTACAAACCGGGCAATACTTAGTAAAATTTTTATGCAAATACTTCCAGATAGTTGCCTCTCCATACTCAAATGCAATGTAGTTAAAATAAATTAAGGAACCATCATAAAATTAGGACTATTTCTGGATTTTTAACTTTTTGATATTTTCTTCCCCAAATTTGACTATCTCGGATGAAAAAAAAATGTACTGAGCTATAACTTTACATTACATAAAAAAATTGCTCATTTAATAAAGATTTCAGAAAGGTGCCACACTTACTGTTTTGAATAGAAAAAAAAAGTTATAGCCGCTTTTGTGGGTAAAGGACTGAGACACGCTAGAATGTATTTAATAGATTTAAATTGAATTTGCTCTTGTTACCGTCAAATGACATGCTAAATAGTACAAAAGGTACATTATTACCTGCTCCTGACATTATTTTGTGTTACTTACCGGAATTCGGACTAGAGTCTATAACAAGGGCTATATCTATCAATATTTTTTGTGAAGCATGGATTCACGTGAAATAAAATATACATGAGTCGTTTGAAGAGAAATTTATTCATTTATTGATAAAATATGCTCAAATTCTACTCTAATACAAGCTCGGCACCTTTGGAATACACCAAATTCGAAGATAAATAATACAGATAGATGTGGCCGAAATTAATATTTGAATATACTATGCTCCAAGATTTTCCGAAAAAATTTTATTTTAAAGAGATCACCACCAAAATAATTTGATTAATTGGAAACGATTTAAATCTTTTGAGTTATCGAGATGCGTTTAAATGCAAAAAGAACGTCACTTTCTTGTACACAATGACCACATATATCTGTATATAAAAATGTATGTACACAAGTAATTTTGTATGCACATATGCACATATGTATGTATTTGCACACAGAATTGCAGAACCAAGTGAAAGAAAAGAAAACTCACTTATGTATTTATAGTTCGATTTATGCATTCACTTTCACGAGTTGCTTTTTTTGTATATACTTTAAATAATATGTATATGCTTTTGATATGCACAATATATTTGTGTGGAAAGGTATTATTTTTCTTTTGGTTTTTATTTTCTTTCACTGCTTCGACTATGCATATGTACATACGTAAATATATGCTTGTTTATGTATTTTCGCACTTTTTGTTTTATGTATTTTGCTTATATATTTGCACTTTTCCTGTACAACTTGACTAAGATGGCACTGATTATTTTTTTCGAAAATTTATAGAAGAAAAAACACTCTCGCTTTAACTTTTATTTCTGCCTCTATCGTTTTTTATTCTTTTTTGCAGAGCTCAACAATTTATGAATTTTTTCACACGCACCTGTATGTTTGTATGTATTTCGTTTAATATAGCTGAGTTGACTTGTTCGTGGTTTCCTCGGACTTTTGCTCCTCGATCGGGCTTTTGTTCTTAAAAAGATTTGCTGGGTTTTTTCTTCCTTCTCTGCTGAAATTCGGGTTAGAGTTAGGTATTGATGTACATATGTACTTCCGCTGTTATGTATCGTGGGAGTTCGACGGCTCAGGAGGACCAAAATGTTTTGCTGAGAAGCAAAACCAACGTACGCCGGTGCGAACTCACGACGATGTATCACAAGGAAAAAAAGAAATATAAACACTTGTATTAGATTAAGTATATATGTATGTAAGACGGTTTATTGCAAGCGCATATACGAAGTTATATGCCTTACTCAAATACGATGTACATAAGCAAAGTAGGACAAAGGAATGGATGTTCACAATATACATATGGATTACCTTAAATAGTGATCGCTGACTCAATGCTGCTGTCGGTCTGGCTGCTGTCATCAAAAAGAACCGCAGTTCAAACCGAACATCGCATTAAATAATCTTGAACTTCGAAAGAAGCCCACCGGTAGTTTTCCCGCAGCGGTGTAGCTTTGCAGCGAACAGCGGTGCAGAACACTTACCAGTGGTTCCCAACTATTGAAGGCTTTTGGCTTCAACAACATACATACATTCATACATGTTTAGTGGCGAGCTAACATGCGGGAGTTGGTGGTATGTAAATTAAATTATATTGGCGCGTAGCCCTCACAAGATATGTGTACAGTATATTTTGCTTTGCTGCCTTTATGCTTAAGTGCACATTTTAGATACCTACCCCAAAATGCGCATCTGAGACACTATTTTTAACATTTATAAGGAAACTGCTCCGATAGATGCATTCAACATACCTGCATATTGGCGATAGCTGCCTTAAAAATTGTGCAACTAGTATCAATTATCAAAGAAAGTATTACGTTTACCTGCACTGGCCTACAATTACCTAATTTTACAAACTTTTATTTATTTTACTCATATCGCAGAACAACGGAAATGGCTATCAATTTGTCTAGTTATATAGATAATAAGATAACATTCGAAAAAAAATTTCGCTTGCATTATTTTCTACGTGATAAGTGATTCTCCATTATTTGGTTTCATAGAGATTCGGATACCTTCCTCATTGAAGTAGTAAAGAAAATTCGCTTAAGTGCCTTTTTCGGTTAGGTGCATAAGTTTTTCGTGCAAAGAGTAAGCAAAGCAAGTAAGCAAAATATACTGTATTTCAATACACTTGAGTCACAAGTATAAACAAGTTTTATATTTTATCNGGATGTGCAGCTAAGCAAAATATACCGTATTTCAATACACTTGAGTCACAAGTATAAACAAGTTTTATATTTTATCAGGCATATCAATAATATAATGTTTATATTAAAAAATGTTTAAAAAATTTAAATCGGCAAAATTAATAAAATTAAGTGAAATAAATATTTAATTTCTAACCTAACCTAAATGTGTATATATGTAACTGAATCGCCTAATAATGGGTTTACATATAAGTAGACTATCCTCTTTTTCGAGGTTAACTCCCTAGTTTGTAAATAGAAAAAGTGATTAGCCCTAGAAAATTATAATTATAAAATAATCTCAGATTAAACCGATAACTTTTCGGTGTCCAACCTAGTTAAATCGATTATACTTGAGAAGAAGGGGAGGAATGTCAAACGTAAAAGTAAACAAAAATTTACGCTGGCAAGGGAAAGAGGTTTGTAAAGGTATTTTTATTAAAATATTGAGTTAAAATATATTAAATTTCTTAATATTTATAGCAGAAAAATTGAACGGTGGCACAGCGAAAAAAAACCTTCCTTTGGGTTGTGAGAATAATAAGCCCAACAAATTTTATACATCTGTTTGAGATTATATTTATATGTGAACGTACTTTTATGCTTTGCCGTACGCATATGTTTACACATCAAATGTCATGAGTACCTAGTACTCACACCCGTTTTTTTAATACATCGCACATGACGTCGTATATTTAAACGAAGCTCTGAGACTAACTAAAGATAAAGTTTTCTCAATGGTGGGAAAACGGATGTGCGTTTTCGGCACTCCGCAACCAACCGGAGAACTGTCTAATGAGTTATTCGCGGAGTTGAATTATAGTACCACGAACTTGGCGGCTCAAGTCACCGAAACAGAACCTAAACCATTACTCCGGCAGAGGCAAATAAGAATATGTGCCGCGGGGAGGGCAGAGAAGGGGTCTTAATTTCTTGGACGAACCAGGGGAACTGGCAAGACGTTTTTGCTGAATTTTCTAATGGCACAGTTGTGCAAGGACCTTGCTCAGTGGAGGAAGGGCTACACACTCAGCGTTTAAACATCATCTGAACCTTGCGAGACAGGACGAAGTACAATCAGTATTGATACCACCAAATTTCCTTAATTCCAACATGTCATCAGATTTTAAACGTTTGCAGTTTCCGTTAAAAGTGCCCTTCGCGATAGCGATTAACAAAAGCCAAGTACAAACAGGAATACATCTCGGCACTCCATGTTTGACATACGGACAACTCTACACTGAGGGGAAAAAATGATAAAATCAAATAGAAACGTAATTGATATTATTCTGAAAAAGCATCCGTTAATAATCAAGACAAAATAAATTTTTGTATGGAAATATTATTTTTAAATACAAACATTTTTAAACGATAATCAAATATAAAGTATTCATTTTTACTATGCATTATTTCCCTCAGTGTACGTAGAGTTCTCTATATATATCTACGTACACCCAACACAATAAATCCCGAAACGTTGTTTACAGAAATGTATTGGAGATGATTTCATTAATAAAAATTTCTTAACTTTTTTAATATGTATTTGGTGAAATTATTTGTTTCCTTCTTTGTTGCATTTAAAATAATTGCGTTAAACTAAACATCACGCGGGCGATGCTGTGGGCAAAAGTTAATGAACACATAAAGCACATGTTTTTGACACAACGAGTTCTTACCATTGGTAATTTTGTTTTTGTACGATTACTACAACCTGAAAATTTTTGAATAATGTATTTCGCAAAGCGGATTTCTTTTGGTCTCCTCTCTCTCGTGCTTCCACATTACAACCTTTTGTAAGGGAGCCGTCGAAACGTTCTGTCTGCGAACAACACCTTGTATAATTGCATCATGAAGAAATATATTTATATATATTATATTAATATATTCATTAAAGCATGGTTGGCAACCAACTGATTTATTCTTTTACCAGTGGCGGATCCAGGGGGACGGGGAGAATTGGGGAATTTTATATTTTCCAAAATTTGGAGAATTTTATTTATTCTGAAATCCATCCTAAAATGTAACGATGTGAAACATCACAAATTGTCGAAAACTTCTTATGTTCATGGTACTTGTGTATAAAACCTAGAAAATTCCTAGATTCTAAAATATATTAAAATTTTTGAAAAATTCCAAAAATTTTCCACTTTTCTGAACTTTTATTTTGTGCTTTGTTTACTTCAATACATACTATTTTAGTATGTTATTCACGATATATGTTGAAAAAATTTAACTCCCCCCCAAGAATTACTGCTGGCTCGGCCCTTGGTTTTACGGACTATTTGGGCAAAAATATCTCTTATTCATAAGCATTGCAATATGTTTCTGATAAAAAAATATTTTTTCGCGCTAGAATTGCATTTTGAAATTTGAGGTTGAAGCGTAGCGCGCCGGGTAAACAAGTAGTAGTATGGACATAAGACAGATTAAAAAACACCGATTTTTCGAAATTTATGTGCGATGTGTCAAAATATTTGAAAGCATCAAGAAAAACATGATGCTGAAAATTTGAGAGAAATTGGTGGTCGTTTAGTGGTTGCTTAACGCGACTTTCAATTTTTAATAAATTGCGCACCTGAAACTCATCTTCGCCAAAAATATCGTCTGTTTACCACAAATATTAATCTAAATGTCTGAAATTTCGCACATACCATTGCTAAAGACCATAAAATGGACAAATTTAAAAATTTAACTTAAAAATTGTTTCAGGTTATTGAATCATTAATGGTTAACTAGAGAAAATTTGTTAGTTGATAACTATTGATCCCACTAACTTTTTGGGGTAAAAATTGAGAGCAACCTTTGGCACACCTTCAGAAACTTTAGTACAACAACAAATACATCCGCACTCATAATTTGTTAGAGTTAAAAAACCTTTTTTACTTTTGGGGCTATGTGGGTGGGATACAATCGTTCCAATTTACGTGTAGGAACGTCTACCACCGTACCATGAAACACTGAAAGGGATAACACAATGCTACCCGGATGGGACGATCACATAAAAATGAAGAGAAACTAAAAAAAACAATAGGGGTTAATTCAAAACGATCAAAGCGATCAAAAGAGATTTTTTTTTAACATCACAGAGAGCCGAGTGTACAAGAGTACAACAATATCTTAACCAGTAACGAAAAGCAACAATAAGCTTTATTTTTAACAGTTAGCGAGCATCGAAAAAAGTTCAAAGATGTTAGAAAAAGTACTGTTATGAAGATATGGGCATGATTTTTGCAATAAATGTCTTCAGTTGCTTATACATTATTATTATTACTTGCCCATTCTCTGATATTCTGTTGCAAGAAAGAAACATCTTCAAAGCCAAGTATAACCAAAAATGTCACAACATCTCCAGTTGAAGGCCTTTGATTTATTAACCCTTCGGAAGGTGCGCTTTGAAAGTTACACGGGAGTGTATCTCAAAGGTTGACTGCATTTTTTTTATTTATGTATGTGTTTATACTAAAACATATTATAAGCATTTATTTTTTAAATTTTTATGCGTTATCATCAACAGTGGTGTTGGTACATTCTACACATTGTGAAATATGCTTGCAATGTTTTCTGCAAAAATTAATACAACAAATGTTTGTCTTATTATTCCTGGTACATATTACTGTTGCGTAGCTGGTTCCCTTCTATATAAGTTTAAAAACATCTCCTTTTTTGTTATTCTTGTTTCCCAGAGAACGAAAATGACACTGAAGGTGGCACAACTCCGAAACCGTTTGTCCCCAAACCAAATTTGACAAGGGATGATGGAAATTCGTTCTAAAATACATCAATTAAAAACATCCTTTTCCTCTAAAACCTTAGAAAATTAATATCGTAATAGTTACAACGTGTACGTAAAGTATACGCAAAGTATAATTTTAAAATTACACATGACAAAATACTTAAAAAAAAAAACAATTTTCATTTATACCCTTATCACAAACTCACTTTTCCAACTATCTTAAAAAAAATTTCGCGAGTTACATTCAAATTTTTTTGGTACACGGAAAGGCGCGACGCGGCAAATCAGGCGCATATATGAGACACCAACTTTCAAATACAAATATCAACTGAACTATATAACGCAGCAAGTAACAGATAACTGTGAACCATGCTGCATCTCAAAACTTACAAAGTCACTAAGTGGCAGTGGCCGACTACTACAATTAGTATTTGAAAACCACAAATTACAATTTTTGCGGTTAATTTGCCGCGGCGCGCGCGTGCGGGTTAAACCTATAATGCATACCAGTGATGGAAAGGTAGGCACAATAGTGCCATTTTTGGCACTTTCATTCACAGAGGCACTTTTGGCACAATTCATCCCGTTTTGGCACAATCGCAAACTACAGAAATTTAAAATAAAAGGCCACTATATAACAAAAAATCACATACCNCAAATTACAATTTTTGCGGTTAATTTGCCGCGGCGCGCGCGTGCGGGTTAAACCTATAATGCATACCAGTGATGGAAAGGTAGGCACAATAGTGCCATTTTTGGCACTTTCATTCACAGAGGCACTTTTGGCACAATTCATCCCGTTTTGGCACAATCGCAAACTACAGAAATTTAAAATAAAAGGCCACTATATAACAAAAAATCACATACCACATTATAGATTAAAAAATACAAAAAGCGAAAATTAAAAGCACTAAAAATTAAAATAAGGGCCGTGGAGAAATAGAAAGATTTTAAGATTGCAGATTTATAGTCCATTAAATAAAAGTGCACGTTTCTGCAATATCCCGATGATTTTTGATATTTTTTTTGTGATACATTTTCATCCATTAAATAATTTTCGAACACACTCTATATGGTAAAAATGCATGAAATTAAAAACTTGGAATCTCCTTAAAAATTCTGAATTCGAAGTTTGTTGTTGGGAAAACCTGCTGAATTTATGTATATATCTAAGGAATCCTTCATAAAAGTGATTTACTGTAATAATTTAGCTAATTAAAAATTATTATATTCCTTCATTTTATTTTAAAAATATTATCTCTAAAATTATATTGTTCTTAAAACGCCCTAAAAAATTTAACTTTCACTTTCATCTTGTTTTCGGCACTATTTTTGAAGACCATTTGGCACATTTTGAAAATCCATCTCTGATGCATACCAATCTGGGTTGGAGTCGGTTGTAATTGTTGAAAGCGCTGGTTGTTGCGATGTACAGTGAAACCCGCTTAAGTAACTAACCCGCTTAAGTAACCAACATTTTTGGGCAATGTGAATTTTTGAATGTAATCTGAAGAAAATCCCTCTCTTAAGTACGCTTATTTACCCAACCCGCCTAAGTACCTAAATTTTTCGTACCCCATTTACCATTTTACCTATAATTTTCCCCTTTTTTTTAATCAACGGTAATTTTCAGCTACTTGAAACTTGCACATTATTACACTAAAATTTAATGGGCTATAAAACTGTATACTCAAAAACACTACAGAGAAAAAATTTAAAATTATGGTGAAAAAAATTTAAAATTTATTATTTAAGCTTCGGTTTATATGGTATGTTAGGGAATGAACTCTATTTTAATTGAAAAATCTTAAATAATTCTACGGTTATGGTTTTAAATTACGTATACTTTTTTAAATGTTCATGTTTTATTCAAGGATTTACAAATTTATGTAAGTTAACAAAAAGATGTAACTAGATCAATAATTATGCTCGCTTAAGTACCTCAAAAAGATGACATTTTTCGTGAGGTACTTAAGCGGGTTTTACTGTAATTGAATTCCATGATTGAAGCTGTGCTGTCTGTCTTCATAGCGTTGTTATAGACTAGAGATGCCCAAATCAGCACATATGTGTCGCGGGCGACTGCGCGTGCAAAGCTTTGCACAGCGGTGCTGGCAAGCGCGGAAGCAAAAAGTTATCGGAAGCGGAAAACGAAGTCAACAGAATAGTGAGATTGTATGTGTGACAGTGATGGAAAATGAGTGTGCGTTGTGCCATTTTCGGCCCTTTCGGAAGCAGCCGGCATCTTCAGCACACTCGATTGATTTTCGGCACTATTTTTGCGTAACTCAATGCAACTAATAAATATTTCCTTCAGATCCGCAATTAAAAATATTTTTTTTTTACATTTAATCGTATGTGCTTAAACTGATAAATGATATAAACATAGAAACGCAAGCAGAAGAATCTCGCTTCCACATTCTGCATATGCGCTTAACATTTTTGTTTAAACAAATTTGTCGAAATTTCATCTCTAAAGCAAATATTAAATATCATTTAATATATACTTTAGATTTAAATAATAATTTTTAGTGGTGGGCGAGTCCGAGATGTTTAAATGATCGAGATAGTACATTCAATTCGCGTAGATTTTTGAGAAGTTTTTTCGTTAAAGCTGTTGCACTTTTTCTTCCATACTAAAATTTTTGTACATCCAATTTGTATAAAGAAAATGCAAAAAAATATTAAAAATCAACATGAATGCTTAGCTGCACTTTCACTTTACAATACTAAAATTGAATCGACTATAANATTGAAGCTGTGCTGTCTGTCTTCATAGCGTTGTTATAGACTAGAGATGCCCAAATCAGCACATATGTGTCGCGGGCGACTGCGCGTGCAAAGCTTTGCACAGCGGTGCTGGCAAGCGCGGAAGCAAAAAGTTATCGGAAGCGGAAAACGAAGTCAACAGAATAGTGAGATTGTATGTGTGACAGTGATGGAAAATGAGTGTGCGTTGTGCCATTTTCGGCCCTTTCGGAAGCAGCCGGCATCTTCAGCACACTCGATTGATTTTCGGCACTATTTTTGCGTAACTCAATGCAACTAATAAATATTTCCTTCAGATCCGCAATTAAAAATATTTTTTTTTTACATTTAATCGTATGTGCTTAAACTGATAAATGATATAAACATAGAAACGCAAGCAGAAGAATCTCGCTTCCACATTCTGCATATGCGCTTAACATTTTTGTTTAAACAAATTTGTCGAAATTTCATCTCTAAAGCAAATATTAAATATCATTTAATATATTGTTTAGATTTAAATAATAATTTTTAGTGGTGGGCGAGTCCGAGATGTTTAAATGATCGAGATAGTACATTCAATTCGCGTAGATTTTTGAGAAGTTTTTTCGTTAAAGCTGTTGCACTTTTTCTTCCATACTAAAATTTTTGTACATCCAATTTGTATAAAGAAAATGCAAAAAAATATTAAAAATCAACATGAATGCTTAGCTGCACTTTCACTTTACAATACTAAAATTGAATCGACTATAAAACTGCATACCGTCAGTTGGTGTCGAACACTCATGCGGTGAGGATGTGATCGCGCTTTAATAGATTTTATTGACGTCAACAAGCATTTTCGTAAAAGCGTTAGCACAACCTCAACAACAAAGTTTTTAACAATGGATAAAAGAGACATCTTTTTGGATTCGGTAATAAGTTTTGACATTTTATTAGCATTTCAAGTGCTTATCAAAACTTTACGACACTCACATATTTACAAGATTTGACCATTTTTGGCACTTTCATTCACAAAGGCACTTTTGGCACAATTCATTCGCAATCTACAGAAATTTAAAATAAAAGGCCACTATATAACAAAAAATCACATACCACATTATAGATTAAAAAATACACGGAAATTTAAAAGCACTAAAAATTAAAATAAGGGCCGTGAGAAATATTTACAAACCGCTGAATTCCAGCTTTTAATTCAAAATTTTTAGAAAGATTTTAAGATTGCAGATTTATAGTCCATTACATAAAAGTGCACGTTTCTGCAATATCCCGATGATTTTTGATATTTTTTTTGTGACGGTGTCATACATTTTCATTAATTAAAAAATTTTCGAACCCACTATATGGTAAAAATGCATGAAATTTGAAAACTTGGAATCTCCTTAAAAATTCTGAATTCGAAGTTTGTTGTTGGGAAAACCTGCTGAATTTTTATAATTCTTGTGCAAAGCTTGAAATGACGATTTTTGTACATGTATTGTGTTTACTAAATTATGAATTAGACTTTTATATAAAATCATTTGAAAAATAATAAATGAACAAAATAGGTGAAACTGGTCAAAGTGCCACAGTGCCACTATTTCGCATATACGTACATATGTACATATAAAATTTCCCCTCCGTAATTGACCTTCTGTGTAATTTTACTATGAATTTAGGTATATGTCTAAGGAATCCTTCATAAAAGTGATTTACTGTAATAATTTAGCTAATTAATAATTATTATATTCCTTCATTTTATTTTAAAAATATTATCTGTTTTTGTTATTTTTTGGCCTTTATAACAATTATATTCAACAATTTATATTGAGTTCGAGGCCGTTTTAAATGAAAATTTTTATTGTGGAAAAGCAACAATAATTTGAAAAAATGGTAGAAGTGATAGCTATTTCGGAAATCACCACATTTCCTCATCAGACTTATTCCAGTAGGATTCAAACCGACGATCCCACTGACTCAGCCAGTTGCCTATGCACCGTGCTAAG
>NW_016158941.1:56972-65217 GCF_001687245.7 Rhagoletis zephyria | reverse complement strand
CTAAGAAAAACTATAAAATAAAGCTTAATTTAAAATATTGGAATAAAAAACAACAACGCTACACGCGCATTCATCCATATAACATAAAATGCGAACGTTCGTTATATGGAAGAAAGTGCGCAACACCGCAAACAGAAAAATTCAAAAAATCAATGGTATTTTCTAGACACTTCAAACTTGCACCTTATTATACTAGAATGAATGGGCTACAAAAATGTTAACCCAAAACATGTCTACAAATTCTGAACAAAAACTGTGAAAATTTGATGAACTTTGGTGAGTTTTTTCAATATTTTTGAAGTTTGGATTTATTTGCAAGGTTTTTGTTTGACAATTTATATAAAAAAAATAATTAAAATTATTTAAAAAATAAAATAAATACCGGGTGACCGTGTAATTTTGTCAAAGATGAAGACAATGATGATAAAACATTAATACGCTATATAGGTCAGTTCATATTAATGAACATAAAATGAGATTACTATCGATAAAATGGAAATCCTCCAGGGAAATTTATAATTTCAGCGTATGGAATTTACATAAATTTTTTTACTTTCAACACCCGAATTGCTCAATTACTTCTATTTCTGCAGGATCACCATTAGGTAAATTGCATTTCCAAAGATTTTTTCAAAATAAATAGCGATGAGGGATATTTCACCCGCCGGTGATAAGAAATCGCAATCACCATAACGCACATCACTAATATTAGTGTTCACAATCACGTTTACATTCAAAATTACAATTCATAATTTCGTTTTGTAGCAAATATGAAATATAGGTATATCCATTTACTTAAATGTAAACGGATTAAGAATCAAAGTGCTAGAAGAGATTTGAGCGTTTGGTACAAAAAGTATTTTTGATGTTGAAATTGTACTTAAAATCGGCAAATTGTACTTTTGTACGTTTTAAAATTAATTGTAATGAAGAAAGTACAATTGTGCTTAAAATATCAACACTGTTTCACTGGCGTGACAAAGTACTTGCTGCAGCGATGCCAGATTTGAGCATACCCAATTTTTACCGATAATAACTCATGCGAGGGATTTGGGTATTGGGCATTTTACAGACCTATTAGGAAGTATACATATCTGTGTTCATATAGAATAGTAGCTTATGCCGGAAGACTGGCTTTAGTATAATGAACCATTCGCAGCATACGATTGCGAAAGACTAACTGGCGCCGAGTCGTTGAAGAACTCTTGGAAAATAAACGTAAAAAAGGCAGTTGCGATGCTAGCAAGTCAATATTCGTATAAAGTCTCATAAAAAAATTCCTTGTTGTTTAAAGAATATAGGAAATGGTACATTTTACTAAAGCCAGCCTCCAGACATAAGCTACTATTTCATACGAACACAAATATATTCGTCTACAAATAATGTTGATTGTTTTAATTAAGTCCTAAGATAAGTTCGTGAATCTTATCAGTGTTCTATGTAAGAACCAAAAATCAATCCCCTCGCCAATTAGAACTTTTGCTTTAAAAGAAAAATATACATATCGCATTTACTCAATACTTGGTCTGGCATCACTGTTTGAGCATTGATGTGCTCAGCTCACTGTAGCCAAGGTGTGCATTTTGCACTAAATTTAGTGCTTTTGGGAAACCAAAAAGCCAAAATAATTGGAATTCAATGCTTGGTGCGTTATTTAGTGATGCTTTTTTAATTTAAGCACACCGAATGCATAGGTACATATGTATGTATGTATACACTATACACTAATATTCTACATTAAGATAGAATTCATGTACTAAATAAAATGTGAGAAATAGGTAAATCAAATATGTAAATTATGTGTGCTGGGTATGAGCTACTTCGGCCGTTGGAATTAAAGCGAAAATAAAATTTTCCTTTTTTACTCCTACGCGTTTCAAACGCATTTCGCGCCTTCCTCAGGGAGTCTGCTTTATATGAACGATAAACAATAAACAATAAACATGGTTAACAATTATCATAACATACACATCAGAATTTGAAACTCACTCTTTACAATTATTCACATTAAACAACAATAATTACATGGTTTTAGCGCAGCGAGTTTACATTACTTTCTTTTTGTTTTGTTTATATCTAGATTTTAATATAGCTGTGTAGGCGTTGTTTGTGTTGTCCACATCTTCTTTGAAATTCATCACATTGTCAAGTTTCTGTTGTATTCGTACGCTTTCCATTGTCATTCTCCTTCTTTCTCCTCTTTCGATGTCCAAAACTCGCGCGCTGTCGAAGTCCGCTTTGTGCTCGTTGTTTGCCAAGTGTTGAGCCAGCTCAGTTGTTTTTTTTTTTTTTTTCGTCCGCCCTATGTTCATTTATTCTTATACCCAATGCTCGTTTCGGTGTGCCTATATAGCATTTATTGCAGCTTTCATTGTTATTACCAGTGCATGTTATTTCATATACTACATTGTTATGTTGCTTCTTTTTCGATCTTGTCCTTTGTTTTAGTAAATATTTTGTTTGTTCTTCGCAGTGTTTTATTGCTTGTTAGGCCTGGTATATAGGTTAAGCCAATGTATTTTTTGTTGGAGCTTTCTGGTTCGACTTTTATATTTTGGTTAGGCTGGTGAATCTTGTTAATTGTGGTCTCTATTAGACTATCAATAAGTGTATTTGGGTAGCTATTTTTGCTCAATATTGTTTTAATTCTGTTATTGTTTTCGTCAGTGAATTCTTCGTCGCTTAGAATATGTATTTTCCTAATGAGGCTGGCTGCGGTATTTACTTTTTGTTTCCAAGGGTGATTCGAATGAAAATTAATGATTCTACCCGACGCAATTGATTTTGCAAACCAGTTCAGCAATAGTTGGTTTCGTTTTTGTGCACTTCAACATCTAGGAAGGCTATTTTGTTGTTGTTCTCTTTTTCTACAGTGAACTGTATTTTTGTAATTTTTGTAAATCGTCTAATATTTTATCTAGCACAATGTCTGCAATGGTTGGCGATAATGGGTTCCCCATGGGCATATCATAAATTTGCTGATATATGGAATTATTGTTTTTGAAGTGGTTGTTGTCTCTTAAGCAAAACTCTAGCATCATCTGGAAAAAATTTTTTGCAATGTTGGTGTAGTTTTCCAATGTTTTCCATTTTTTCATGATAATTTGTATGGCGAACTGCGTCGGGATATTCGTAAATAATGAAATTGCATCAAAAGATACTAGAATTTCACCTGCTTCTACTATGACACCTTGGAGATTTTATTTTAATTGATAAGAGTTTTTTATATTGTATGTATCTGACGTGTTATTTCTTAGAATATTTCCCATTTGTGGATGACGATATTGGTCGGAGAGGTGTGTTGGGCTTGTGGATTTTGGGGAGGCCGTAGAGTCTGGGTGCATTTGCCGCTGCGCAGGTCAACCGTAGCTTTTCCTTTAGGTTAATTTTCTTCTGTTTGTGTAAATTATTTATGATCGCATTGTTTCTTCTCATTAACTTCTGGGTGGGATCATTTCTTATGGCTTTATATGTGGTTTTATCATTCAGCAATTCCATCATTTTGCAATTATAATCAGTCTTGTACATCATTACTGTTTTGTTACCTTTATCTGCCTGGGTTATTACAATTTGGTCTTTGTGTTGGCTTATACATTTTTTTGTGTCCTCATATGTTTTCAATATGTATTTTTCTTTCGTGTTGTTACGTAACTTTTCCTGGAACGTGCTTATTTTCGCTGCGATGTTACTTCTTGTTGTGTCTTTTTCTCTTTTGTCCGTGTTTTCTTGTATAACTTGTTCCAGATCTGCAATGACGTGAATCGGGGAAAACGTCTTTCTTGTCACAGGTAATGCAAATTTTCCACCAAGCGATAGTAACCATCGACAATCTTGTGGTACCGCTATATCGGTTTTGTTTATAAACCAATCTTCATTTAACCGCATTCCGAATTTTCTGAAATTTTTCGATACTTGTTCTTTAATTTTTTTGTCGTGTGTTCTTTGCGTGTCTCCAGAAACCTTTTTGTTGAGTTACTTTTGGTGTTCTATTATTTTTTCATATTCTGCCTCTTTCACCTTATCCTTTAATATATCCTGTGTATGTTTTACGTCAGTAGATAGTATTTTGATATTTATATTTGTTTCTTTTATCTCTAAGTTTAAGACTTTAAGCAAAAAGCATTCTTCTATTTTTTTAAAAAAGCGTCTAGTTGTGTCTAGTTTGAAGCAGTGCATGAATCTTTTCGCCTTTCCCTGTAAATGTGGTGGAGTAATGCCATAATCTTTACGTCGCAATAGGAATCTTAACCTCTCCTTTTGTTTCGCGAGCGTTTTCATAATTTTACTGTATTGTTTGATTATATAGCATGTTTCTTCGTCATATTTTAGTTTTATGTGTTTGTAAAATTGCTTCATGTTTATCGTTGCTTAGCGTTCTTAATATTACGTTCTTTCTTGGCCCTGTCAAAATTAGTTGTATTGAAATTAATTTATTAATAAAAACGTGAGGAAATGGATATGTACATACACTTTTTACTGAATCAAAAAAATTATTAAACATGATAATAAAAACTTGGCGCTTTTGTTTTGGAAAAATTGGCTTTTTCTGGTGGCCTGATGCCACACTGGCTCAGTTGTCGCAAAAATACACATGCATACACGCATTTTTACTTGAAAATAAGTGTGTAGTGGTAAATATGTATACGTTGCCATTTCCGTACAGCTCACTTCACCTCGCCTAGCACACTCGCGTGCTCGCAGTTTGCCCGCGACGTCGACTGCGTGCACCTCTGCTGTGCATCCCTATTATAGACGATTGTCGGGATAGCAATGGCGTGGAAGATGTGCTGCAAAATTTGTGCAATCAAATCGAAAACCGGGACTCTTAAATGAAACCCGGGACATTTTAGGGTTGGACCGGGACACCGTGACAAATAGTCTAAAACCGGGACCTCTGGCAGCCCTGCACACAAAGCGCATACTTGCATGCGATTTTCTTCATGAACGCATTTGTGTTCTGGATGTACGATAGTCATTATTTCCTGACAGAAGAGTTCATAAATACCAAAATAAATCTCATACAAGCTTTGAATTTATTTACTTATTATGAGGAGTACCGTTGGCCTAAGTTAGAGCATTTTTATTTCTTGCACAAGCGCAGTGCGACTTGCCTGCGCTACTTGCTTATAGCAACAAACCTTTAATAAAAAATTGCTACCGTATTATATAGCATACAATATTGTATACATACATACATATATTGCGATATTTAAAGTGTTTGTAATGAGAAAGTTCATGCTACAGCGCCCAATAAATCTCGATCAATTATTCTTTCGGTAGGAAAAAATTAAAATGTTTCACATTGATTTGATCAGTTTTAGTCAGTTAAAAAAGGGAAACAGATTTGTATGAGATTTCTTTTCGTATAAATATGCTCTAATTATCGAGAAGTACGCCTTCCTCTTTTGCAAATACATCCTATCAGAAGTATATAAAATGTGGATATCTTTAAAACAGGAGCAGCTAGGATTTCAATTTAAGCGGATTCTTAACCTTAAGATATCAACAAATACAACCCTGCTTTCAGATTTTGTCGACCTTTTTATGCAACCTATCTTCGCTTCCTACCCACCGTGAATACTAGATTCTGCATTCCCGGCGGGGATGAAATTGCTCAAGTAATAGTAAACAAAGCCGAATGGGAGGATAAAATAAACTTTAAAATAGTAAATTTTCCNAATACTAGATTCTGCATTCCCGGCGGGGATGAAAATGCTCAAGTAATAGTAAACAAAGCCGAATGGGAGGATAAAATAAACTTTAAAATAGTAAATTTTCCCAATAATGCATTTTTAAAATGCAAAATATATGATTTACAAAAAAATTAATTGCTAAAATGTTAAAAAACGGCGATTTTTGTGAAAGTATTCGTAAATTTAAGTGCATCTAAAGCTTCTGAGGCGTTGTTTAATTTTACTTGAGAGTTGTCAAAATCGGTAAATTCCAAGTAGTGATAAAAATAAAAGCTGGCATCGCTCTGCAAGGTTGCAGAAATCTCTTAAAATATGTTCGAAAGATATCTTCATATGGAAAAAACTGCTTTACACTGTCAAGGAAAAAAATGCCAAAACTCAATACAATTTTTAGCAACTTAAGTCTTGCACTTTATTATACTAAAATAAATTTTTTTAGAGTCTAAATAAAAAAGTTTGCAATTTAGGTGAAGCCTTGCATAATTTTTTAAATTTTTGTACAAAGTTTGATCTAAAACCTGAGATCTACCACATTTTTTTGAAATCTACCACATTTTTTCCAGATTCTACCACACAGAATTTTTTTAAGTCCAGTCACTGTTTATGTCCTCGAAAATATGGCCTGCGTATTAATGTCAATGACATTAATTCACTTTTCAATTGTGTGTTAATATCAGTGTAATTAATTCCATTGCCATTATTGCACGTCACCATAAATGTTTAAGTATTAGTTCAGGATGAAATGTATTTATTGATTTAAATAGTTACACCTCCCAGCTATACAAATAAATTCATAAAAAATAAATAAGATTTCAGATGCTTTATGATCTTAAAATTTTATCTAACACTTGGTTTTCATTATGTGAAAATTACTGTCATCAAGAACTGTCTTAACTAACCGCTGTTCACTTGGGGTCAAATACATCATAAAAACTGATCAAATGTAGATATCACAGTGCATGTCAAAGACTATCGTCAAATTTTGGAGTCAGACAATTGACATTCCGTTTCATCGCTGATGTCAAATGTGAAGTGAAATTTTCGGCATAAGTCAACAATCTCAGCCGTTTAGCTGTGGACAAACCAAAAATGTGGCCCGATGGAACCCCTCACGCCATCTATTTTGTTCCTTGTTTACTAAAGATCTCGCTTTGAAAAGCAAAATCATACGTTGTCATTAAATGTACGACATTTTTATTCGTTGTATAAGCATTAACATACGTATAATTGCATGAGTATGTATCATGAAAGGTCGGCAAAAATCCTCCGGCTGAACCCTCCACGAGGGTGCTGACTGGAAATGGGCACTACAGAGGATTCTGTGCGATGTCAGAATGGTGCTCAGCTAAGATCAGGATTCAGTGCTTTGTGCTAAACTCCTTAATAGCGTAGTCATATGGAAATGGTTTCTGATCGTGGCTTGGAGGTCTGAAGGGGCTGGATCAAGGCGTCACGCGCACCGTACCGAGGATCGACCAGGCTGGGGGCCCCTAAATAGCCCAGTCGCGAACGGAGCCCTCTGGGAGGCGGCCACACCCAGGATGTAAGTAGGCCTTACCTGGGCATCGCGGATCTCTGCCCGGGTGGACGAACCCCCTTTCTCCGCAGCCCGTGGGATCAATTATGGACAAAAAAAAAACAAATAACAACAACAACAACAAAAACAGCAACAACAACATCAAAAACAATTTATAAAGGGACCGGCCCCCTTAAAGCGTCGGAAGGGTCTCGGCCCACTAAACAAGGAGCTCAAGCGATGCAGAGTACCTCCACCAGCCGTAGTGCGGTGACAAATAGCGGGAAACCAAGGCCAATGGTGAAACCGGGCCAAGCTCTCGCAAAAACGAAGGAAAGTGGCGGTGGGGTTGCTCAAAGGAGTCCACCCCGGGAAACTCCTGGCACCAGTGGACGCCAACCTGGCATGCAGATTGCAGCCGGGGATAAGGCTGAATCTGGGGCGCAGGCCCCGGGCGGTCCTCCCGCGACACCCACGGCCTTCACGAGGCCTGACCAGAGGCCAGAACCAGCTGAAGCGGGCTATCGACAGAGGAAGCTGGCTCGAATCCTGCAAAGGTTCACCGTAACGCCTGACCTGTGTAGCAAGGCGAAAGAAGAGCATGTGAAGGAGATCCTCACAGAAATCGACTGGGCAAAGGCAGTCCTGCCCGACTACCGCAAGCCGGAGGAGAAGCAGCCGCAGGCGCCCTCCAGTAAGCGCAATAGATCGGGGGAAAATACGCCCAACCAATACGCAAAGAGGGTCAGAACGCAGGGGCCTTCTTTTGCTGAAGTAGCCAAGGAGCAGATCCTGCTCGGCGTCATCGATGAGAGCAATGAAGACAGCCTCACCCTGAGGCAGGAATGGAAGTGGGTTAAGGCCGCGATGGCCGACATTGCTATCAACATTATGTTGGAGAATCCGGGACCTCCGCCAACCTGCAATGGAGCGGGGTGGTTCCGAAATAACATCCGCATTATAGCATGCGAGGATGCTAGATCAGCGGAGATCTATAAGAAAACAGTCGCAGGTATTGGAGAAGTCTACCCTGGTG
>NW_016158941.1:50242-53093 GCF_001687245.7 Rhagoletis zephyria | reverse complement strand
TCAATAAGGCACTTACTCTGCGATTGCCCAGCACTGGGCAGGAAAAGACAGAAATTCCTAGGTATAGGTCTTCTAGACGATCTAAGCGCGACTGCTAAGTTTGGAATACGGCAGTTGCTAAGGTTTGCAGACTCCACAAACTGGTTTAAGGAATAGGGGTTTTCTTTGGATCCATGTGGTATCACAATGGGCCCTGATCGGGCCTAAGTGTGCTGGCGCCCTCTGGGCCTAGCAGCCACTTCAACCTAACCTAACCTAACCTATGTATCATGAAATATGTGGAAATTTCTTTTGTCTTTGTAAAGCAAGAAAAATAAATAAAATCGTTTTTTTTTCAATAGTGATATTGAGCTTTGTACTACGATCGTTTATTAGGAAAAATGAAATTCAAGTTATACGTCCCAAAAAATTTGTTTCAAAATGCTGCATTTGCAAAATTTTTTGATTTTTTTGATATTTTTTTTGAGAGATTTATTTGAAAAAAAAAACAATACTTATTTGTATTTATTTTTGGTTGTGAAGCTAAGAAAGGCGATATCGATAGTTAATCACATTAATATAAGTTCAGCTTTTAAATTTTCCATATTTTTATTTTAATTCGAAAAAATAAAATAGAATTTGCACTACTAAATTTCGAATCGAATAATCGAATGGTTGGGCAATGTTCGAAATTCGGGAAAAATCGAATTTCAACCCCCCATTACCCATCCCTACCCTAGTCAAAGCAACATCGGAAAAAAATATAGAAAAAAGGTTTTTCTTAACAGCGGTCACCCCCCGGCAGGCAATGGCAAACCGACGAGTGTATTTCTGCCATGAAAAACAGCTTCTCATAAAAATACAATCGCCATTCGGAGTCGGCGTAAAACTGTAGGTCGTTCCGATTTATGTGACAACATCAAGGCACTAACATATGTGTAAGCGCCAATCTATTTTTTTTATTATAGACATTATGCTTTCGATTAGATTATGTAATTTGTTCATTAAACAAATGAGTGAATATTAAAAACAAAAATTATAATATTTGAATAATATCCGGGTCAGAATTTTTTTTTAGCCTGGTGAACTCCGCGTCAAAAAACTTTTGGATATTTTGGGCATTACATTAAAAAATGATGTCGACCTTATTTTCATTAAGAAAGTTAATCACTGATTATTTTATCGAATACTTTTTTTATCAACTTCAAAGTAATACAAGGGCAATATAAACAAGCCTTAATTTCATGTTGTGCTTTTTTAATTTTCATTAATTTAAAGGTGTCTCAGGGCTAAGTGAATTTTCATGTTTGAGAGAAGGAGATTCGAGTCAATATTTCTGTCTGATACCTCAGAATATGTTTGACCCAGATATAATTAAAAATCTGCGCAAGCTGAGAAAAAAATTGTTCCCCTCGGTTTCGGTTTCGGCGAATTGGGATATATGCTTTTAATTTTATACACATTATATATGTATAGGGGCCCGTGATCTTTTAGTCCCGGACCCGAGTTTTCACTCGACGGCCCTGTGTCTAGGTATCTATATGTATATTGCCATCAAAATTTTTTCTAAGATCCAACATCAACTTTTTTCTATCTTGCCCAGCTCGCAACACTGTGAGTCGTCCATTCAAAAACCAAAAAATAACTCTAATGACGCAAACAAGATGTTCTATCTGGCAGGACCTTAACAGTTTTCTATCACCCGACTTACATGATTCAAGTACTTGAAAGCAATTCTTGCTCATTCTCTTTTGTGTTTTCTGTTGAATTCAAGTTTTTGGTTCTTTAAATGGGAAACAACGAAAATGTCTAAAGCAAAGCAAGAAAGTTCAAACGACTTGGCGGTACAGACGCATGGGCACTCGTCCCTTTTCTTCTCACCCCCTCTCTTCCATATGCGAGCAGAGCTTTATATATTAATCAATAAATTAAAAACTGGAATAAACAGGACTTCTTTTTAATTCAAATATTACGTAAATTTACTAGCAAATTAGTAACTGGTACTCACAATATTCCAAACCAAGTAGAGTCTCTCGAAAAACAAACCAGGCTTTGTCCTCATTTAGTGGAGCATCTGTTGGAATGCTAAGCACATGCCCTTGCTTTACCAGCTCGAAAACCATATATAACGAGTCTTCCATCGGATCGTCTAACACCTCGACTAGTTTCACAACGTTTGGATGATCAATTTTTTTTAGGACTGCAATCTCTCGATAAACTCTTTCTAGTGGTGAAATGGGTTTATTTTGGCCACGTTTTGATAAGCCAGCTTGCCGTATCAGTCGACGTTTTGAAAGGATTTTCATAGCGTAATGGGTGGAGTCCTCTTCTGAGTATGCTAGTTTGACTAATCCATATGAGCCCTATAAAATAATTGTAAGGCAATAGTTTTTTACTTTTAGTTAACAGTGCATTTTGCAAAGATTTGGTACATAGCTTCAATGTCCAGTGTTACCGAGAAATTAAACAATAAAATCACGTATTAGAATTATTAGTAGTTACGCAAAATTACAATGGATATCACTTTCTCTATTAAGCACATACCATTTAATAATTCCTGTTTTGAAAATTTTGATTCAAAGCCCGAAAATACTTCTTAAGTGGGCCACCCAAAGTTGACTTTTCGATTCTTAATATTTCATTGACCGATTTTGAAAGCTAACATGGTGTGCAATATTGACACCAAATATTTTGCGCTAGTTTTATTTTTTTGACGAGTTATTTGCAAACATATTTTTATGCAGGCTTTTACACTTTTTGAAATATTTCAGAAACCATTCATTGGAATCTTATAATTTTTATACCCGAGCGCACTTGTGTACAAGGGTATATTAATTTTGTTCACATAACGGTTGTTTGTAACAGCCAAAAC
>NW_016158941.1:43104-49225 GCF_001687245.7 Rhagoletis zephyria | reverse complement strand
TCGGTAACCGTTCTACCAATTTGTACCAAACTCGGTGTGGTTATTGTGCTTGCCACATAAAAGCAAAGCATTGAAAATTATTGAAATCGGACTAAAATTACGGCCGCTTTTCATATAACGTCAATATTTCGAAATTGAAGGACGCTAATTTACTCAAAATTGATACACCCCGGCTTACCATCTAGCGGTAGGTTTCGGAAAGGTGAAAAAACATATATTTAATATTTGCGCCGGGTATTTAATGTTCGGCTCCGCCCGAACTTAGACCTTCTTACTTGTTTTACTGAAGTTAAAGAACTTATTGGACAGCAAAATAAAGTAGTCAGTTTGTAAAATTTCGATCCTTGTTTTATAAAAAATTTTTTTTTACCAACTTCTCATATAACTAGGAAAGGAATTCAAAAAGCATTATTTGCTCTAAACATTCAAATTTACTTTCATAAGAAAAACTGTACCTTTGATTGACTTAAATTCTTTCACAAAAAAAATTAACCAAGTTTAAAAAAAAATAAATCAAATGAACTCAAAAGCAAGAAATAAAAGTTTCAAACTTAAGTATGAAATCAAGAATTATCAAATTATTGTTTTTTTTTTTGCTTTTCAGTTCATTTGTATTATATTTTTTTAAACTTAGTTCATTTTTTTGGTGAAAAGCTTCAAGTCAATCAAAGGTACACAATTTCTTTTTTCTTATGAAAATAAAATTGAATGTTTAGTGCAAAAAATGCTTTTTGAATTAGGTATATGAGAAATTGGTAAAAAAATGCAATTGATTAAAAAGATAAATTTTTTTATAAAACAAGAATACAAATTTTACAAACCGACCACTTTATTTTGTTGCCCAAAAAGTTCTATAGCTGCTGTCTAAAAATCATAAGATTCGAATGAATGGTTGCTGAAATATTTCAAAAAGTGTAAAAACCTGCATAGTTTGCAAATAACTCGTAAAAAAAATAAAATTAGCGCAAGATCTTTGGTTTTAATATTGCACACCATGTTTAGTTTCAAAATCGGTCGATGAAATATAAAAAATCAAGAAGAGTCAACTTTGGGTGGCCCATTCATTTCATTGAGCGCATTTTATACAAACAACTTATTGAAATATTTTACGAAATCAAGAAAAATATTTGGAAAAAAATTCGAGCGAAAAAATCAAAAAGTAAAGTGATTTTAATTGCTATCTATAACATGTATTAATTTATCCTAGAGCGGCAGCTCTACAAAAATGAAATGTCAAACATAGGCGTAAGAGCAAAAGGGATAGTTATGTGAACTTTGAACATCAAGCGCGTCTGTTTGATTATGACACGTCATTTTATTTTTTTCATCGTAAGATTGCAGAAGTGAAAAGCCAAACAAAATTTATTAATTAAGAGAAAAAAGGATCCAGTAACTAATGGTGCGGCCGGCGAAAATCCTCGGACTGAACCCTCCGCGAGGGTGCCGGCTGGAAATGGGCACTACAGAGCAATCCCGTGCGATGTCGGGAGGGTGTCCAGCTAAGATCAGGGATCAGTGCTGTGTGCTTATGCGTTTTCATCGCTATGTCATACGGAAATGGTCTTTGATCGTGGTCTGGAGGTAGGGGCTGGATCAAGGGGTTACGCGTACCGTACTGAGGATCAGCCTGGCTGAGAGCCCCTAAATAGCCCAGTCGCTAGCGGAGCCCTCTTGGAACCAGGCCGCACCCGGTTTCATTCGATGGCCTTACCCTGGGTACTGCGGATCTCTGCCCGGGGCCGACGAACCCTTTCTCCGCGACTCGTGGGAATATGAGCGATTCAAAAAATAAACTAAAAACAACAACAACGGAAATTGAGACCGGCACTCATAAAAAGTCGGAAGGGCAGTGGCCCAGACACCATGGGGCCCATGCGATGCAGGGTCCCTCTACTAGCCACGACGTGGCCAACATTACTGGGGTACGTAAGCCTCTGGCGATGCCGGGGTCAGGCGTATCCACAAAAGCGGAAAGGAAGAGGGTGGGGGAACCGAAACGGGATTTTCCCGGCACCAGTGAAGGCAAACCTGGCTTGCAGCTTGCAGCCCCAGGGGGCGCCAGAGCTGATGCGCGGGCCCCGCCTCCCCCTACTCCTACTGCATTCACAAGGCCTGAAAAAAAGGCCACCACCAGGCGCAGCCATTGCTAAGCACAGGAAGGCTGCCATGAGGATCTTGAAGAGATCCGCATTAACCCCGGACCTATGTAGCAGGGCGCTGCCCTGTCACGTGGAAGAGATCCGGTCGGAGATAGCGTGGGCAATGACGATAGTGCCCGACTATCAGCTGCCGGTGCTCGGAGAGCCACCAGCTGCGGAAAAGCGCAATAGATCGATGGAGGTTGCGCAAAATAAGTCGAAAAGAGCCAGGACGCAAGGCCCCACCTTTGCTGAGGTAGCCAAAAATCGGATCCTCCTGGGTGTGCTCGATGAGAACCAGGAAGACGAATTGGCACTGAGAGCTCATTGGAAATGGGTTAAAGCGGAATTGGCGAACATCTGCGTCAGCGTGCTTCGGGAGCACCCCGGACCACCTCCGATATGCCGGGACGCAGGTTGGTTCCAAGGTAACGTCAAGATCGTCGCGTGCGACGATGAAAGGTCGGCGGGCATGTACAAGAAGGCGATGGCCATGCTGGGAGAGGTCTACCCCGGAGCGATGCTACGGGCTGTGGACTTCAAGGACATCCCATCCAGGCCTAGAGCAAGGGCATGGATACCGGCCAAACCGACCGAACCAGAGAAAGTGCTTGAGATTATAAGCCTCTTTAATCCCGAGTTACCCTCTCACAATTGGAAGGTGGTGCGGCTAGAGCATAGCACAAAGGCGACTCGTCAGGCGGTCCTTTTGCTAAATAAGGAGTCGTTGCCACTCCTCGAAAAGACTGGGGGCGTCATCAATTACGGTTTCGACACCGCAAAGATAAGGGTGTACACGAACGACGTGAACGCAGCAAGAGGCAACGAAGTTGAGCCGGAAGCAGACAACAGCGAGGATGAGGTGGACGAGGAATCCAACCAGGCCAATCCGATGGATGACCTGGCTGGTGGATACGCCTCCTCTACATCCTCTCTGGGAGTCGACCATATCTTCCGGCAATACACAGAAGAGGAGCTGATGTCAGATGACGACGAGGCGAACTCAACAGTGGTGGAGGGGGTGGGAAGGTGCGGCCAAGATGGTTCGCGTCCTCCAGATTAATCTCCACCACAGCAAAGCAGCGTCGGCTGCACTGCTGCTCCAGCTCTCCAAGGGGGCAGCAGACATCGCCCTCATCCAGGAGCCTTGGGTGATAGGGCATGGAATATGCGGGCTGAAGTCGGCAGAGCACACTTTGGTAAGTGGAGCTACCATAGGTAAACCAAGGGCCTGCATCCTTGTAAGTACCAAACTAAAAATATTGTTTCTTCCTCAGTTCAGTGACGATGTATCGATGCCTCGATGTATCTGGCACATGACAGGCCTGTTCCAACCCTACCGGTCGAACATTTAGTGGAGCGCTGGGACGGGGCCCTGATTCTAGGAGGTGATGCAAATGCACACCATAGCACATGGGGAAGTGGAGACATCAATGAACGGGGTGAGTCACTCTTTGAATTCATACTAAAATCTAACTTAGTTATAAGCAATAGGGGTAGCGAGCCTACCTTCATAACGAAGAGCAGAAGAGAGGTCCTGGATGTTACCCTCGTCTCAGAAGATGCGGAGGTCATGATCAGGAACTGGNCGGTAGCGAGCCTCCCTTCATAACGAAGAGCAGAAGAGAGGTCCTGGATGTTACCTTCGTCTCAGAAGATGCGGAGGTCATGATCAGGAACTGGAGGGTGCTTGATGAGCATTCCTTCTCTGATCATCGCTTCATCCAATTCGACTTAGACGGGGTCCCGTCCAAGGTACCTGCCAAAAGAAATCTAAGGAAAGCCGACTGGCATAAGTACAGAAGAGAGCTTGACAAACGGCTCTCAAGAACCACACTAGCAATTCCAGGAAACTCTAGGGACCTAGATAGGCTGGCAAATCGCTTTACTGCGGCATGTGGCAAGGCTCTGGATCAGGCCTGCCCCATGGTAAAGCCGAGAGGCAAAAAGAAACCACCTTGGTGGAGTACAGAGATTGACGAGGCCCGCAAAAATTGTCGTAGAGCCTTCAATCTCGCAAAATCCTCGGGAGGCGATATGCAATGGGAAATCTATAAGTTAAACTTGAAAGATTACAAGAAACTACTAAGGAAGAGCAAGAGATCCTCATGGAGGAACTTTTGCAGTGGTATGGAATCCGTATCAGAAGGTTCTAGGCTCAGGAAGGTTCTCTCTAGTTCACCTCGTATCGCCCCGGGATGCTTGCTAAGATCCGACGGAGCGTGGACGGAAACTGGGGAGGAATCCCTGGACCATCTTCTGAGCATGCACTTTCCAAGCGCCACCGAGCAGCCATTGAACGGGCCAATAAGAGATAGAGGTCAACCGNTACTTTTGCAGTGGTGTGGAATCCGTATCAGAAGGTTCTAGGCTCAGGAAGGTTCTCTCTAGTTCACCTCGTATCGCCCCGGGATGCTTGCTAAGATCCGACGGAGCGTGGACGGAAACTGGGGAGGAATCCCTGGACCATCTTCTGAGCATGCACTTTCCAAGCGCCACCGAGCAGCCATTGAACGGGCCAATAAGAGATAGAGGTCAACCGGTTACGGTAGACCTTATCACCAAAGAAAAACTAATGTGGGCAATAAGATCCTTCAAGCCTTACAAATCTGCGAGTCCAGATGGTGTTACACCGATTCAGCTGCAGCAATCTATGGAGCTAAGCTCAAAATGGCTGTATGCTATTTTTAAGGGAGTCCTCACTCTCAACTACATTCCGGAGACCTGGCAAAGGTCAAAGGTTGTCTTCATTCCTAAAGCGGGAATTATGGCTTCGCAGCATGCCTATATGAAAGGGAAGTCCACCGAAACAGCGCTACACGAAATCGTGTCGCATATTGAGAAATCCCTTGCGATAAAGGAATACACCTTGATAGCATTCTTAGACACTGAGGGTGCTTTCAACAGCATCACACCTGAAGCAATCACATCAGCTCTAACTGGTTTGGACATCGACTCACGGCTGGTGTCGCTTATACGACAGCTGCTAGTTGGCAGGTTCGTGCGGGCGGAACTGGCGGGCGTGTCGCTGGACAGATACGTTTGCAGGGGAACCCCGCAGGGTGGGGTCCCCTCCCCCTTTTATGGGTAATGGTGATTAATGAATTATTGCAGACCCTGGAAGGGGGGGGAGGAGGCTCCAAGGTCATAGCGTATGCTGACGACCTTGCGGTGGTTGTGAGTGGAAAATTTCCACAAACTCGTTTTGACATTATGCAGGACAGACTAAGGTTAATCGAAAGATGGACCAAGGAGAAGGTCTGGGTGTTAACCCAAAAAAAACGGACCTGGTGCTCTTTACCAGGAAGTACAAAATTCCCTCACTTCAGCTCCCTGCCAAAGGCAATAAGATTGTGAAGCTATGGGAGTCTGCAAAATATCTAGGCGTAGTCCTGGACAAAAAGCTTAACTGAGCGCAAAATATACACGAGCGTGTTAAAAAAGCCACGGTAGCCCTCTACAGCTGCAAGGGGGCGATTGGGCGTAGCTGGGGGCTGTCCCCTAGCATCATGTATTGGTTATACACGGTAGTTGTTAGGCCGATTCTATTATATGGGGTCTTGGTATGGTGGCCAAGTCTCAACAGGAAATCTACAACTGAAGCACTCCAAAAGGTGCAAAGAACTGCGATTCTCTGCATCTGTGGGGCCCTGCGCACAACTCCATCGGAGGCTATGTGCGTGCTCCTCGATATTTTGCCAATTGAAATTGTTGGAAAGCAATCAGCGGGGTGTGCCGCCTTGAGGTTGAGGGAACTACCAGGCTGGAGAGACACTCAGGAAGACCACACCGCAATCTTAAAGAACGTAAATATACCGGACACGGATTACTGTGCACCAAGGTCGAACTTCACAAAGAGGTATAGGATTTCCATTCCAGATAGAAAATTCTGGTCAGGAGAGGCTCCCGATGACAATGGATCACTCCACCTCTACACCGATGGCTCTAAGCTAGACGGCAAGGTAGGAGGGGGGGTCTTCTCA
>NW_016158941.1:32860-43079 GCF_001687245.7 Rhagoletis zephyria | reverse complement strand
GCCCGACTGGGGCTGGAAATATGTTTTCGCTTACCCAACCACTGCAGCGTCTTTCAAGCTGAGGTCGCTGCCATACAGGAAGCGGTTGAACACCTACGTACAAGAGAAGTCATTTATAACGATATCTTCATCTACTCAGACAGTCAGGCCGCACTCAAAGCGCTCGACTCGGTCACATGCAGTTCAAAAACCGTAGCGGACTGTCGCAGATCTCTAAACGAGATGGCTGAGCAGTCTGCTCTTCACTTGGTATGGGTTCCGGGGCACCGGAACATACCAGGCAACGAAAAGGCGGACGAACTTGCAAGAGAGGGCACATCCGCTCCACTTTCGCAGGCCTGGAAGGGATTAGGCATGCCGCTCGCTACCTGCAAGCTCATTCTAAGGGATCTGTCTCTTAAACTAGCAAGGGACAGGTGGGATAGCCTCACCACTTGCAACAACACGAAGCTTACATGGCCTAAATGGGACAAAAAGCGGTCGAAGGATCTCCTCATGCTGAGCAAAGGAGACCTAGCCGCAGCTGTGGGTCTGCTAACAGGCCATGTTGCTATTGGCACGCGGAGAGGTTAGGGATCCCCCATAACGACTTCTGCAGAAGCTGCAGAAATGAAGAAGAGCCAGAAACCTTGCGGCACCTTTTATGCGATTGCCCCGCACTTTGTAGAAGAAGACAAAAGTTCATGGGTTCAGGATTCTTTGAGGACCTAACCGACATAGCCGAAGTAGGCATACGGCAACTTCTGGGTTTCGCAAAATCCACACGATGGTTTGAGTAGGAGGGTTCTAACGATCCGCGTGGTATCACAACGGGCCCACAACCTAGGGCTTATGTGTGCTAGTGGGGTCACTGGCAGCCACTTCAACCTAACCTAACCTAACCTAACTAATGATGCATTTACATGGTATGAATCTGTTCATGAGCCGTATGAATTTTCCTATAAAAGAAGCACCAACTCTATGAAGGCTTGAATGAAAGCGATATATATTTAACAATTTTGACTTATATACTTGGCAATAATTTTTTTGTAAACAACAAATAAAAAAATTTTATTTTGTGCTAGTTTCGTGCTTCGTGCTTGTGCTTTAAAAAGGACCTACTGCCAATAAAACCTTGTAGATTGCTATATGTCCATATTTGTAATGCTTGCATTTAAACATATTTGTGGAAAATTAGTTATTTGTTCAGAATTGCTTGTTTACGAAACGTTTGGCGTAAGTTGAAATCATAGGGATCCCATTTTCTTCCGTTTCTCAATGGATTTTATACTAGAAAAGCACCAAAATATGTATGCAATACTTCTACATATCGTCGTTTAAAGTACAAAACCGCGCATCAAGAAAATGCAAAACCTCGTATGTGAGGTTGACTAAATTTTATAGAAGAGAGTTAAACTTGACCAAATTAAAAACTGTTCTCTCTTTTAAAATTAATTATCTCTTCTCCTTATGCCTAAGTATCGATATTTTATTACAAATGTCTAAGGGCTTGATGTCAGGAGCTTCCGGTGACCAAATATCTTTTTTGGCACAAATTTCAGTTTCGAGGTTTTGCAGAACTACAATACGTACTTTAAAGGACGATGTACATATTGCCGCTTGAACAATATGTTAGTGTTTGGCCTAGCTTCTTCTCCGATATGTGGCGTGCGTGATTTTGTTACACAAAGTAAAGGACAGTTTTACGCCGACTCCGAACGGCAATTGTATTTTTTGAGAAGCTGTTTCCATAACAGAATACACTCGGAGGTAGAGCTGCAAAACTATCGATTGTACTATCGATAGTATCGATAGTTTTATTTTTGGAAAAACATCGATTGTTTTTGGGCGATAGTCGACAGTTTCGATAGTGCCGGTGCATTGAAATTTTGTGATCTTTACTTGAATAAGTGACGCTGTAAATTGAACTAAGGAAAATATTTAGAATTTCACGCTTAAGATGTAATATTTATACTTACCTATGTGCAATATTTATATTTACTTACATATGTACATATGTGTATATTATACACTTTTTGTTCGGAGTTGAAGTTTCCCTACATATAATAATAATAATAGATTGGCGCTTACACATATGTTAGTGTTTGGCCGAGCTTCTCCTCCGATTTGTGGCGTGCGCCTTGATATTGTCACACAAAGCGGAGGGACCTACATTTTAACGCCGACTCCGAACGGCGATTGTATTTTTATGAGAAGCTTTTTTTCATGGCAGAAATACACTCGGAGGTTTGCCATTGCCTGCCGAGGGACGACCGCTGTTAAGAACAAACCTTTTTTTTCTATATTTTTGCGATGTTGCTTTGACCAGGGTTTGAACCCAGGCGTTGTGGAGTGGGAGCGCGCACTGCTTACCACTACACCACAGCGGCCCTACATATACAACACGATAATATACGATACTATCGAAAATATCGATAGTATTTTTCAAACTATCGAAACTATCGAATGGCGGCACTATCGATAGTTTTGCAGCTCTACTCGGAGGTCGGCCATTACCAACAGAGGTGCAACCGCTATTAGAAAAAACCTTTTTTGTTTTTTATATTTTAATGTTGGTGGGGAAACTGGGCTTGTACTCAGGCTCTGCGTAATGCTCTACTGTAGCCGCCACTACTTTTACATATATAGCTGGTATATTCAAAATACTATCCCGAACATCGGAGTGTATATATGTAATATAAAAAAGAATGAAATAACATGTACCCAAAATTCAGGAGCAAATGAAAAAATGCTCATTGAAAACAGTTCGCATAATAAATTAAAAGACATAACTTAAGCGGTTACAGCGCAAAACAAAAGGAAAAGTTAGAAAAAATAGCATTGCGGTTTGAAGGAAACATGAGACCATAAAACGTTTGTTTGTTTCGTTAGTTCTCTGAACGTTTTCAGATATGACACTCCAGTCTTTGCAGTACATAGTTTGCAAATATACACTAATTGTTCTAAAATCGCAAACATTTTCGTGGGATGTTTTTGTTTGATCTGGAATTGAAAATACATTACGAAAATATTTTACCGAAATAAGTGCGGTATCCCTGTATTTTGTAAAAGCCAGAAAGAAGCATAAACGGTATGAAAAAATGAAAGGGAGAAGTATACATGCCTTCTATAATTTTGCCTTATATGTATGTATATTTAGCAAGTCGGTAATAGTGCACTTTAGCGGAACCAGGAAATTAACATTTTTAATTCATTAGAGGTGTTTGCAAAAAACATTTGCACTTTCCGCACTATGTTTTGATGAATTTCACGTAAATGAATGGAATAAATGAACTCAATTTAACACGTATTTATTAGTTTTTATACATTTGTGATGTTTTAAGTGTACACTTTCGCGAAATTCTGTATTTAATAGCAATATTACGATGGTGAAAATCCGCACATCAATCTTGTGTAGTTAATATAAATAAGATGGAGGAAAACTGGTGCTGCCACTCTATTAATACAATTTGTCAACTTTAAAAACACCCAAATAATGCACAAGAAATAAACTTTTGTGACAAGGGGATTTCTGTTCCTTTTCTTCGCACGCAGAAAGGAGAATTCTACGTTGAGAGGGTTATTATCCCTAA
Organism: Rhagoletis zephyria; assembly: GCF_001687245.7. NCBI lineage: Eukaryota > Metazoa > Arthropoda > Insecta > Diptera > Tephritidae > Rhagoletis > Rhagoletis zephyria. The sequence continues at coordinate 39,507 of NW_016158941.1, read as the reverse complement.
GCGCGACCGAAGGCCGCCTACGCAGAAAGGTGTTCTCTGCAAAAGGTGTTCAGCCGCTTTTATTTGGCAACACAGGAAGGAGAATACGTAGTGAGGGTTATAATCCCAAAGCGCGGCCGAAGGCCGCCTAAGCAAAAAGGAGTTGGAAGCACAAAAACTTTTTTTAATAGAGTGGCAGCAGCAATTTACCTCCATTTTATTTTTAATAAGAGTGGCAACACTAGTTTTCCTCCATCTTATTTATATTAACTTCACGAGATTGTTGTGCGGATTTTCAACATTGCAATATTCCAATTTAATACAGAATTTCGTAAAAATTTACACTTAAAACATCACAAATGTATAAAAACTAATGAATACGTGTTCAGTTGAGTTCATTTACTCCATTTATTTGCGCCAAACACACAAAAACATAGTGCGAAAAGTGCAAGTGTTTTTTGCGAATAACTCTTTAATGAATTAAAAATGTGGATTTCCGGTCTCGGATTATTGTTATTCGCATTAAAACGCGTCGATTGATACCTCTCTTGAATTTTTTCATCAATTTTGGCCTGGTTCCGCTAAAGTGCTCTTTTACCGCAAGTCTTTGTGTAAACAACAAAAAATACACATTTTCATTTCTTTTCCAGCTTGGAAAATAGAGGCTTGTTTTTACTTAAATGTGATATAAAGTTCATTAAAATGTTCTATAATGTCTTGTTTTTAAGTTTGTTATCATAGTGCTTTGTATTTTTATTGTCCACCATATGTTAGTTGCTTCTATTTAAAAAGTTCTATTACAAAGAATTTCTTTGTTTTGAATTTGTTTGTTTATTGTTTATAATGTTTAAACTCGTGCTTCTTACATATATGTGAATGGCGTTGTTGCCGCTTTCCTCCTTTTCGGTGGGTTTTTATATCAAAAAGGCATTAAAATGGGAAAAAAACCTCTTTGGTATCTCTGCATCTGTTAAATTTTTATGGGAAGATGTATGAAAATCCAACTTGCTATAATTTCTTATGCTTAACAGTATCACAGCAGTATGTTTAGAGTATCTTCCCATAATTTTTCATATGAAAAAATATATTATATGCATCCCATTCGATATCATTGAAATCCTCATTGGAACACGTAGTCCCTCTATTTTAGCGTATCGACAGTTCATACCACACTGAAAATAAAATTTCGTAAAAGTGCTACGAAAAACTTTCGTAGTCTTGGTTTTTGTACAATGTACGAAACTTTCGTTCATAATACGAACACATTTTTCACCACGAACAAGATTTTACGAACCATTCGTAAATATAACGAAAGGACTTTCGTAAAGCTTTTCTTCAGTACAATTTACGAAATCTTACGTTTATTTTACGAAACACATTTGTAAATAACTGAACAAATCTATGTACGAATCATTTTGTATATTGTACGAAGGTATTCGTAATATTTACGTATGGNCCAAACACACAAAAACATAGTGCGAAAAGTGCAAGTGTTTTTTGCGAATAACTCTTTAATGAATTAAAAATGTGGATTTCCGGTCTCGGATTATTGTTATTCGCATTAAAACGCGTCGATTGATACCTCTCTTGAATTTTTTCATCAATTTTGGCCTGGTTCCGCTAAAGTGCTCTTTTACCGCAAGTCTTTGTGTAAACAACAAAAAATACACATTTTCATTTCTTTTCCAGCTTGGAAAATAGAGGCTTGTTTTTACTTAAATGTGATATAAAGTTCATTAAAATGTTCTATAATGTCTTGTTTTTAAGTTTGTTATCATAGTGCTTTGTATTTTTATTGTCCACCATATGTTAGTTGCTTCTATTTAAAAAGTTCTATTACAAAGAATTTCTTTGTTTTGAATTTGTTTGTTTATTGTTTATAATGTTTAAACTCGTGCTTCTTACATATATGTGAATGGCGTTGTTGCCGCTTTCCTCCTTTTCGGTGGGTTTTTATATCAAAAAGGCATTAAAATGGGAAAAAAACCTCTTTGGTATCTCTGCATCTGTTAAATTTTTATGGGAAGATGTATGAAAATCCAACTTGCTATAATTTCTTATGCTTAACAGTATCACAGCAGTATGTTTAGAGTATCTTCCCATAATTTTTCATATGAAAAAATATATTATATGCATCCCATTCGATATCATTGAAATCCTCATTGGAACACGTAGTCCCTCTATTTTAGCGTATCGACAGTTCATATGGCTCATACCACACTGAAAATAAAATTTCGTAAAAGTGCTACGAAAAACTTTCGTAGTCTTGGTTTTTGTACAATGTACGAAACTTTCGTTCATAATACGAACACATTTTTCACCACGAACAAGATTTTACGAACCATTCGTAAATATAACGAAAGGACTTTCGTAAAGCTTTTCTTCAGTACAATTTACGAAATCTTACGTTTATTTTACGAAACACATTTGTAAATAACTGAACAAATCTATGTACGAATCATTTTGTATATTGTACGAAGGTATTCGTAATATTTACGTATGGTTTTAAAATTTACGAAATCTACAATTCTGTATTCGTACAATTTACTTAATACTTTCGTACATAGAACAAATGCAGAAACATCTTTTTTATTCCTACAACAGGCGAATATTTTCGTACAATATACTAAATTACCGTCAGTTTAATATTTCATCATATTTTTATGTACCGCGTGTCATTGCGAAACTACTGGTTGGATACTGTGAGACGTATAATATAATTTTAAAATACAATATAAAATTAAATGTTAAAGCTGTGGATAAATGCTTTTAAGCATACAATGTTTTTAACATCGCCCACGCTGAGCCTTGCTCTGCAATGTGGGACTTCATAAATAGGCAATTTCATCAGTTAGCTATCAACGGCAAGTCCAAGCCAGGAACAGACGCACTACTTAATGAAATTTTAAGTAAGTACATGTATGATTTTTCACTGAAACTTACCTTTCAGACGCCTTATAATTTTCCTTTAATTTACAGTCGAGAAAGGAAACAAATTAAATTAAAATTAGGAATAAAAACAAAATAAAAGTGTTGTGTTATAATTCGCCTTATGTTTTTTACAGTTCTACGAAACAACCGCAGATTTTAGGAAAATTATTTCGTTAAATATACGAACTATTTTGTGCATTTTACAAAAATTTCGTAAACAAATAAAGAAATAGTACGAAATTCTTTAGTAAGTAGTACGAAATTCGTTCGTAAATAGTACGAATACGTTCGTAAAATGTACTAAGATCTGATGTCTCATATTTTCGTAGTATGTACGAAAACGGTTTTGTACAATCAAAGAAAACTTTCGTGGGTCAATATGACGAAAACTTTCGTAAAATGTACGCAAGTTTTCGTTATAGTTACGCAGATAAGTATTCATTTTATATTAAATATGGGCAAAAAGACGTTTTCCAAACTTAATGAGAATTGAAAAAGAAATCTGCTTTCAAGCGCAGACAAATACAAAGGATTAGATGAATTTTCTCAAGGTTTGGAAAGCGTCGATGTCTTTGCTCATGCCCTGCAGTGAAATCCCAAACTAGTCAGGAGAAATACGCGTTTACAACTAGAATTTCCTAACAGAAACCGAACTAGTTCGAAAATGACCAGAGTTGTACCAAGTACAAACGATTTATTCATACCCTGTATTATTTGACTTCGACAATAAAGTACACAAAATAATATAACTTTTTTTTGGGTATATCGTAAACCGTTCAATTGAGTACGTATTAAATTATACCAGACCGGTTATTTTGTTATTTTTGATCATTTTCAATTATTTTTTATTTTGTTTATTACACGATTAATATAATTATTTGATTAACTTCTATTATCAATCAATAAGCCAAATTATGGACAAAAATGAAGAATATTTAATAACTGCTTGAATTACACAGGCCAACAAGGCTTTTTAACCAAGAATCGGACTATACTTTTCCGAAGGCCTTTGACGTGCTGAATTCGAATCTGACCCCAGATCACGTCAGGTTTTCGGGATATTCTAACCTAAAAGTACAAAAATCATGGTTTGATCTGTACTACTCTTCCCCTTGAAAATTCATTTTAAAGCTTTAAAAAATCTGTATTTGTTACCGAGGAGTCGTCTGTTGAATTTACTGAGTTTAGTAAATTCGTTGATATTCTGAAAATGAGGAGTATTGGATGTTGGAAATTGAAATATCTATGTATTTATTTTTTCTTTTAATTAATACTCAAAAAAATTAACAACAAATATTGGCAAATCTAAGGCTGCTAAATAAAAATATGTAAAATAAAAAAATGTACTTAAATGTTTTTTATTGTATATTCGTGTATTCATTTTATTTTTTGACTCCCAAATTAGTGGTTTTGGTCCATAATTAGACTAGTATCTTTCTATCTATTCTGAACTAGTATGAGGCTGGTATATTTCTGACCGAAATCTGACAATTGCCATTTCGTAGAACATCCCCGTGTTCAAAATACCAGTTGATTGCATGGAAAAAAGATTGGCTGACTAGTTGGGCATGCGATTCATGCTAGTTGTGGGGTAGTTTACAACTAGTTCATTTGACTACACGTTGGCTTTAAAATCTATAGGAGTTGATGGCTTCCCAGGGTCTGTGAAATCTCTTATGGAAACAAGTCGACAAAAAGTTGCAATAAAAACTATTCCAAATGGAGATTTCGTTTACTTTGGTATTCAAAGTTATTTCTACTCCAAGAATTTTTAATTTTTAGAAAATCTAACAGAGCTTTTGTTTGATGTGGGCATTGATGGTTTAAACCTAAGTATTTAATAGTTCCAACAACGTACTGTGGCCGATACTAGGATCAACAGTCGGATTCCCTAAAGAAAGTCCATTTGCCATAGCATGCTTTTCTGGACGAATTTTTGAGAGAATTTTGTGTTGAAGCAAATAATTTGAAAATAAATGGCGTAAAAATTGGAAAAGCCAGCAGAGCAAGAAATTAAATATTCGCGTTTTTGCTTGTGACTCCCCTACCCGAGCTTTTGTTACAGGGGGAGTTTGTTTCTTAAAAACGCTTTGTGAGCCCAGAGCAGACTTAATCTTTTCACTACGGGCCGATAAACCCCACCATAGTTTGGAGTTTGAAAATAAGAAAAGTTTACTAGAGCTTTCAGGTTTCGGTTTAGTTTCATAATTTTCTTTAGACGTAATGCACTTGGTTGATCTTGGGGTTATGAAAAAACTGCTTAAATTTTTTACCAAAATAGAAACTGTGACGGAAATGAATAAGAAAATGGACCTTCTAAACAAATGGGTGCCAAAAGAATTCGGGCGTGTACCTCGAAATTTCAACGAAATTTCCCATTGGAAGGCAACAGAGTTTAGACAGTTTCTTTTGTACACCGGAATATTAGTTCTTAGATACTGTATACCAAGCGGCAATTATTATCATTATCTTTTATTGCATGCAGGTATAAGATTACTGTCTAGTGAAAAAACTTGTAGAGATAATGCACAAATAATTTTACAAGAATTTGTAAATTTATTTGGAGTCATTTATGGCGATCACCTAGTTAGCTTCAATGTTCACGGTTTGCTTCATTTGACTGACTGCGTAAAGCAATATGGCCCGTTGGACAATTTCTCAGCATACAAATTTGAGAATTTTATGGAACAAAAACTGAAAACTTCCCCGGTAACAATTCTACATTTGAATTAAAAATCAATATTTGGAGCAAAGGAAGGAATAGATAAAGTCTCAGGGAATGAAATGTTTTTGGGCTATACTTTTGGTCTCACAGAAGACTTCTTTATTGAACCACTTAAATCATCCACTGGTCTTGGCATAGTAGTGGGAAGCCGACTGAATTCCCAAAACTCCTGTAAATATACTAAAGGACGAGGTATAATATAAATATTATTGTATTCCTTACGAAAGAAAATTTATTTCAATTCCAATTTTACATCACTTATTCCATGAATTTTCGCACTGATTAAATTTATAAATATTTATGTTAATTCATTTTAGATCATATATACCAGAGATTTTTATTTATTTGTTTTTTAAGAGATGGAATATTTTTTTTCTCGATGGATAAGGAGATTACGTCATCTACCCCACTGAATGGTAAATATATACAGAAACTGAATATGTAACTTAATATGTATAATTTAATGTGCTTTCATTAATAATCTATATACTAATACGCTAGCATAAATTTTGTCCGCCTTCGTTTAGAGATTCTGCCGAACCGATTTCAACACCAAGAACGCCATTGGAAAGGTATTTTTTCGTAGATGAGCAGATTTTTATGGTTTCAAAATTGATTGAAAATTACGGCCAAAGCCGTCGTTTAAACATTTCCGTATTTGTATATAGATGTTGCTGCAACATGTTCAATTTGACATGTTACGCATGTTCCCTGCAGTGAAAACCCAAACCAGTTAGAAAAAATACTAGTTCATAAACTTTTACTTAAGCGTTCAGCGACATCTGCCTTTGGATTGCCAAAGCCTAAAATAAAACGCAATTAATTGCTTTTCTTACAAATGTCGGCTGTAGCGTCACGTCAAGACTACTGGTTCTGGTTCTGGGATCGCAGCTTCGAGGCCGCAAGGAGGTGGTTAAGATTTGTAAATTTAGATCAATGTAAGTAGGAATAATTATTTCAATTTAAATATAAATAACAAACTTAAAAATCTGGTTGCATTACAAAAAAAAAA
>NW_016158941.1:3697-29224 GCF_001687245.7 Rhagoletis zephyria | reverse complement strand
AAAAAAAAAATAAAATAAAAAAATTTTCCCTGCGCCCGGGCTTGAACCTGGCACTTCAGGCATACCACGCGAGTGCTTTGCTCTGTCGGCCATTGCGACTGTTGGAGCGCCGCGAGCAGTAAGGCATACTAATGCTTTTCATGGGGGATGAATTGGCAGACTATCTCATCAACTGGTATGATGCTACTAGTATTTCTACAAGTAGATGCTGATGCATAGCCTGACAATTGACATCTCGTAGGACATCTCAATGTTAAAACTACCAGTCGCTAACATTGAAAGAGGATAGAACGTGAACTAGTTGGGCTGAAACGCAAACTGGTAGAATTCTAGTTCACCCTGCAGGGTTGTTTCACTTCGCATTTGAAATTAAGCTTTGAAATAAAGATAAATATGAAGATGCCGAAATAAATGATAACGATGAAGACAAGAAAGAGAAGGCAAAAGTGAAGACAAAGGCGAAAATGGAGGCAATCAGAAATGCATAAGAGTTAACTGAAAGGGTAAGCAAATGTATTTTAATTATGAAGTGAAACTTCTTTAGCGGCGATTCGTTGGTTGGGAGTAAATGGGCAATGATGCACACGGAAATAGTTGTCACGTAAACAAGTGCTTCTAATATATGTGCTACTAATTAACCAAAAACGTGCTAATAAGGGGTTTAAGAATAGGACTGATCATGGGCGTAGCCAGGTAGGGGCAGGGGGGCCCGGGCCCCCCCTAACATCCAAATTTTTGCCTAGATATTCAAAAATAGTACCAAGAAATGCTTGCTTGATAATTTCGGCCCCCCTAACTTTCAAGGTTTTTCCTATATATATACTGTATAACAAAGTAGGGAGGGTAGGGGGAGTATACCCAACGCTAACAAAATAATTAGTAAATTAATTTAAAAAGTGGATATGTGGATCATCCGGTTCTGTATCAAGTTATTCTCTCTAACTTCAAAGCACTTTCATTTAAAAAGGTTAAAAACCTGGCTGTAGTCGACAATGAGCAAAAATTTATTGAACGGAAACTATATATAAATTTATAGTTCAATAGTTTATTGCTTTGTCTTTAGGTTAGTGTCTTTTCTAAGCGTACAACGAAAGCTTTGTATCACAGAACCAATCAGAGATTATTGATAAAACTATAGACCGGTTGGGTGAACAGCTAAGACGTTTACCTCTTAAGAGTGACAAAACAAAATCAAGTAATATATTTATCATAAATGAATAAAGCAGCCTAAAAAATCTGCGTACTCAAATGGTTCAATACGCCCTCATATTTATACATACATACATATGTATATCATTTAACGTCTTGTCCAGCTAACGGGTGATTTTTTTGAGGTTAGGATTTTCATGCATTAGTATTTGACAGATCACGTGGGATTTCAGACATGGTGTCAAAGAGAAAGATGCTCAGTATGCTTTGACATTTCATCATGAATAGACTTACTAACGAGCAACGCTTGCAAATCATTGANTTTGGTTTGTTATACAGTGTACCGTGGTACATGCGCAGCTTCCTTGGCTCATGGTATCTAATCAAACGCTTTTCTATTTAACACCTCTTTAATCCCCAACTTTCATCGTTGGTCGTTCCTTTTTCTTTTATATACTTTGTTTGCCATCCCTGCTTTCAGGCAAGTGAACACCGCCAAAGTCCTAAATGTTTCAGTTTCGATAAACAAGTTACCGAAACGATAACTCGCCATGAGACCTTTGACAGTTTGACCGTTTCCCGCGTTTTTTTTNAGATTTTGCAAATTTTATGCGTTTTTTTTAAAAAAAAAGGTATCAAGCTCTTAAAAAATCACCCGTTATTTGGTTTGTTATACAGTGTACCGTGGTACATGCGCAGCTTCCTTGGCTTATGGTATCTAATCAAACGCTTTTCTATTTAACACCTCTTTAATCCCCAACTTTCATCGTTGGTCGTTCCTTTTTCTTTTATATACTTTGTTTGCCATCCCTGCTTTCAGGCAAGTGAACACCGCCAAAGTCCTAAATGTTTCAGTTTCGATAAACAAGTTACCGAAACGATAACTCGCCATGAGACCTTTGACAGTTTGACCGTTTCCCGCGTTTTTTTTTGCTGATTCAGAAATCGTCATCTGAGAGAACAGTTCATACCGGTGCCGTGGCTTGAACGAATAAGCTCGCAAAAAAAAATCAGGAAAAAGAAAGTTCTTTTTAATAGCGAAATCAAAGAAAAAAATATAGTAATTTACAAAAGTGAAACCAAAATACGTACGCACTTAGGCCAGGATTTAGTAAACCGCAGGAATTACGGGTCTCCTGGTGACCGGAATCTCTTGATTCTTCTAATTATTGGTAAGAGTGTCTTTTTTTGCCTTTAAAAATAAACTCGGATCAGCATAAACCTAAATTTTTCCAACGCGTGTTACAGATATTCCGAGCAAATTATATAAATTACTGGATGGGAAGTTCGATACACCAAAAGTTGATCATCATTAAACCACATCAAAAGCGCCCCAAACGAAAAACAATCACCATCTCGTTTATATAAATATAAATTATTGAAATGCTATTTATTTTACTAATTCTTAATTTGTCGAATTAGTAAACGCATTTTCGCATATTAACATTTGACTAAAGAATACGTACCCCGGGTTGGGTAATGTGAGAATTACTAAGTCAAGTTTGTTTCTATCAAATAACTCAATTTAATTTGGAGTAGTCAAAATTATACTATATAAAATTAAAAATCGAAATTTAGTTACAAAAATTTAATTATAATAATTAAAATTTAAAGTTAATACTTACCTTTGATCATTGCATTCTTCACACGTAACTGTACATATGCATAAGCATACATACTATATTATAGTTAATGATCATTAATTGACCTGCGTTGGTTCCATGTGGATTTCCACATGGGTCAGCCATAACCTACCTCAATTGTAATATACTCAGTCTTACTATCACGGAAATATGTATATATGTAATATGTGAAAAAAAACCAAAAAAAAAAATAATATTTATATATACATATGTATATACTTGCAAACTTCACATAATTACATATATACATACATATATATGTATGTACATGGAGATAAGTAAATTCTTCTTTGCTTTTCAAGTTTCAGAGCGCATATTTGCATTATCCATTTTCTTTACTTATTTGGTGTGCGCCCTTTAGTACCTTGGGTACAGCTACGGCTAAAAAAGAAATAACGACACTCATCGTCATAAAACTCACATTATTTTTCTTTTTTGTTGTTACTGGTAAAATATTATTAACGGGTCTTGTAACGTTATGCATTTTAATGCAAGCAAAGAGATAGAGAAAAAAAAAACATTTCCAACTAAATAGGCAGCAACAACACCACAGCAAGAAGGCCTTCGACGCTACGTGGGACAACTGCATTGCCGACCTTTACTGTGAGTACACTTTTGCTTCCCGTAACTGTATTGTAGTATAAGTTGATATGCACGTACGTACATATGTATGTCTATTTCTTGTATTCTCTTAAAATTGAAAGCGGTGCACTTATGTACGTATGAGCATATATACATAATAACAATTTGGTAATTTTTGTTTTTAATATTTTCTCTTTTGATGATCTTTTTTTTTTACATATCTAATTATTATATGCACATACATATATACCTATATGTCTGGCATTGCTGGTTAATGAGCTTATGAATATACTTGGATACTTGAGGTAGGTCAGGGATATATTCATAATATACACTGAAAAAAATTACAAACATTATTAGTAATATATAAGTATATATACATTAAGGTTAACTTAGTATCTTTCTTTCGCTTCTTGATACAATTAAATTAGAATTAAATATTGGCAAGGTTAGTTACCTGTTGTTCATGAGTTACTATTATGGATTGAATTCAAATAATAAATAACATGAGTATTCTGTAAATTTAACCAATTTGGTCTGATTCTCTGAGGAGGTGTAGGTGGCCAAAATGGGGCTTTACCAACAGCAACAAAGCCATAGGTGGGAGGGTACAGAGGCAGCCTACAAACGCTGAATGCGCGCTGCTAAGCATATGGGTCAGGTACATTAAGTGAATTGTTAATTGAGTTTAGGTTATACTTGTTCTTGTTGATTAGTGTGCAAAATTATTTCTGATTAGGGCTGTTGGCTGACCAGAGGTCTGTCTATCCGGTGGTCACGTTATGAACCACGACCAGCTGAAGCTTCGGGTCTGAACGCGAGTGCACACGCCGTGATCACTGGGTCCGGCCACAGACAGATCCTCGTTCGCCCTTGTACAAGTACGGTCAGCCCGCGAGGCTCATAACAGAAAATGGCGCCCAACGTGGGACCTCAACACGATGGAAGTTTCTATTTAAAGCTTTATCCACCCGTGGCTCCATGATAAGATTCCCTCTTGGAATCAAACGTCCGTCTGTTTTGTAGAGACATCCTATAGGAAAATGTAACTTTGGGAACTTCAGCCAAGTTAAACCAAGTGTTCTTGTAGCTGACCATTATTACAAATTAAGTTGATTTACGTTTGTGTTTTGTTTAAGGATTTTTCTTGTGGAGGTAAGCAATGTTCGCAGGAATGTGCGATCCTATCGGCTATATGCCAAAAGGAACGTACCGCGTAACTACCTTCTTCACGGAATTATTTTTTTTAGCATAACATTCTTTTGTTTTTGTAGTTCAATTAGTTATATGGAGTTTAGTTTCAATTCGACTATATGACAGTTGACTAACCGTTGGCTCATTGGCACTACAAAACAAGACAAAGATAATATCTTTTTTCGATTGAGGTCTCAGTTTCCGTTTCGAGATACGATTTCCATTTGCATTGATTTTTTTATTGTTTTTGAAGATTTGGAATTTTATGGTAAGCGACCTGAACCTTAACTGATTTCTTCAGAAAACTTCAGTATGCTGCAGGCCATATGATTTACTTTTTGTACCACACGCCAATTATATGCTGCATGATTGGACCACCACACAATGCCCTTAGGATCAGACCAATTATCTTCTGATAATTTTTTGCTGGTGATATTTGATTTTTGATTTGGAGTACTTTGTGATGCTAATATTTTTTTTATGCGGTCGAGTTTTACTGCTTTTGATATTTTGTATTTTTATTGTCGATTGCTAATGTAGCAAGAAAATTTTGCATACGAACGGTGTAACGTCGATAGTTTCGTCAAGTGAGCTTAAACTAATACGCGTTAGTAGGACTGGATTTCTAATCAAACATTAAGATATTTTTTTTATATCCTGTGCTTTTGAACTTTGGCGTAAACATATTTTCGTAATATTTTTATTATTTTTTTTTATTTTTTTTGAGACTACTTTGTATAACAATGTCGCCACCGATGCAGACCGTCTGTACGATTTGCAGGGAAAACTTTTCTGAGCGAGATGAGGGACTTATTACCTCATGCTCGCATCGTTTTCATAGAACTTGTTTATTGTCGTGGCTGAAGAAAAATTCATCTTGCCCACAGTGTAGAGCATTGTGTACCAGTAGGGATTTCCCCCCGAATACAGGTGCTCGTACTAGATCTCGTACTGCTGGTCTAGAAACGTCAAAAAGTGGTTCAAGCAACAACATGAACTTACAGACTTCTAGCGATGCCACCCCACAACAATATCCTCAGTCAGAAGGCGCCTGTGGTTTACCCATTGCAGGTGTTGGAGCAGCTTCTGGTGGCGACACAACCAGCGCTAAAGATAAAGAAGAAGAAAATCGTGTTAGCAATTTGGTTTCGGCAGTCATATCTGCCAGACACGCGGCTATTTTCGATAACTTAGAAAGTCGAGTTTCCCAACTCATAGAACACCGGATTGAAAGTACTTTGGCAAATGTTTTAGAACGATTGAATTTAAACCAAGCGCAACCGGCAGTCCGTGGTAGTAATGTTAGCCCTGCTGCAAATGCATCCGCAGCCCATCCTGCACCAAATGGGTCTACACCAACGTGGCCTAGAGATACTCCTCCTTTAGCCAATCTGAGTAACCAAAATTTTATAAATCAGATAGATCAATTGCGTTTGAGTGATGTGTCTAGCATACCGTATTCGGGTAGAGTAGCCCAGCTAATAGCCAGCTGGGATGTTAAGTTCGACGGTACCACCCGTCTATCCGTTGACAATTTCTTGTCCCGTGTCGAGCTACAAGTAATCGATACCTTGAATGGTAACTTTAATCTTTTGTGTGAGCACGTGCAATGCTTGTTTGTTAATGAGGCGAAGGATTGGTATTGGCCATATCGGCGTTCAGTACAACGCGTCACCTGGCCATCCCTTTGCCAAGCTTTGCGGACTAGTTTTCAGCAGCATAGAAGCGATTTTGAGATAAAAGAATCCATTCGCGCAAGAAAGCAAGGTCAAACTGAATGCTTTGACGATTTTCGCAACGCAATCTTGAAAATAGCCGAGTCGTTACAATCACCACTATCTGAAACGGAATTGCTCGAAATAATGCAACACAACCTGCGACCGCGTGTTCGTCAGCAGCTTTTGTTCATGCCTATTAACTCCTTAGCAGAATTACGAAGACTTTGTTTGCGAGGCGAGAGTCTAGCTAACGAAATAGCTAAATCCACCTATTCTCCAAATGTTAACCCGCGACCTCCTATTAGACGGCAGGTTAATGAATTGAAATTCGGTCCGGATTCGAATGACGAGTTATGTGTTAATAGCGAATTCCCGGAAGTTGAAGAAATTGCGAAACGCGCAGCTAAATTAAAACCCGGTTGTTGGAGCTGCAACAAAGATATTTTGATTGCCTCGAAGATCGCACCGTATTTTGTTACGGCTGCGGCGCACCAAACGTTTACCGACCGACGTGCCCGACTTGCAATCCGGAAAACTTCAAGAAGAGCGAGGAATCCAGGACGAATCCTCGCAACGACACCAAACATTGAATCAGAAAAAGTTGTTCGCACGCTCTGACGAATTGCACGAAGATGGTGATGTAACATCAAGTATACGCCCTGACGATCCCATCTCTAGCCTTTTTCGAAAAATAATTATTCCTTATGACATCCGTTTGAAGAGGTATAACGAAATTCGAAATAAACTGTTCGATTCTGAATGCAAAAAGCCTAGTCGTAGATCAGCCGTTCGTATGAAAAGTTTCTGGAAAAATGTGAAGGAAACTAGAAAGAACCTAACGAATTTTATATGTGGGTTGCAACACAAGGAAAACGATCTGAGACCGTACGCCCAAATTGAATTGCTCGAAACCAAACACTTAGGATTACTTGATAGCGGAGCTCAGGTGTCTTGTTTAGGTAATTCATTAGCAAAAGAAGTTTGCCAGCAAGAGCAACTGCGCCAGCACAAAACATCAGTACGCACTGCTGATGGCAAAAATCAAATAGTTTTTGGTACGATAGACTTGAGCGTTAAATACAAAGGTAAAACTGAATGCATAAATTTATTCGTAGTTCCCAGTATGTCGCAAAATGTAATTTTAGGAGTAGATTTTTGGAGAAAGTTCCAAATCGCCCCCAATGTAATTTCGGAGATTTCACTTCACAAAAGTGAAGACTCAAATGAGAACAGACTTCCTTTAAATGTTGAGCAAAAGCAACGTCTAAACGTAAGCAAAAACCGATTTCCAAGCTTCGAGAAGGAGGGCTTGGGAAAAACCTCATTGTTAGAATACGAGATACAACTCGAGCCTAACGTCCGTCCGATAAAGCAGCGTTATTTCCCAATTTCACCAGCTGTCGAAAAACTCGTACATGCCGAAATTGACGAGATGATAAAATTAGGTGTAATAGAGGAAGCTTCAAACAGTCCATGGTCCAGTCCGGTAGTACTAGTGAAAAAGCCAAATAAAGTCCGTCTGTGTCTTGATTCCAGGAAAGTTAATAGCGTTACCGTTAAGGACGCCTATCCCCTTCCGCATATTGATGGTATTCTTAGCAGAATACCTAAGGCCAGGTTTATAAGTTCACTAGATTTGCGTCGCGCCTTTTGGCAAATTCCCCTTACAGAACAATCCAGAGATTACACCTGTTTCACTGTCCCTAATCGTCCGCTTTACAGATACCGCGTGATGCCCTTCGGCTTATGCAACGCCCCTCAAGCTCTTTGCCGCTTGATGGACCGCGTAATACCACCTAAACTAAAAGACCAAGTTTTCGTCTATTTAGACGATCTTTTGATTGTGTCAGAAGATTTTGACACTCACATGTCCGTCCTAGCTGAAGTTGCTCATCATTTAAGGAAAGCTGGTTTAACAATAAATATAGAAAAAAGCAAGTTTTGCATCAAAGAAGTGAAGTATCTGGGTTACATTGTTGGTGATGGAATCATACGAACTGATCCCGATAAGATTTCAGCCGTTACTCAATACCCTGCACCGACAAACGTGAAGCAAGTCCGGCGTTTCTTAGGAATGGCGGGTTGGTACCGGAGATTCGTAGATAACTTTGCAACCTTAACAGCTCCACTATCAAACCTATTGAAAAGGGGTAAAGGCTTTAATTGGAACGATGAGGCCCAACGAGCATTTGAAGTTCTAAAAGATAGACTGTCCTCAGCTCCTGTACTGGCAACACCAAACTACAGCAAGCCTTTTGTGATACAATGTGATGCGAGTAAGCTCGGTGTTGGTGCGGTGTTGTCACAAAAAGACGACGATAATATTGAAGTGCCAATTGCTTACTATTCCCAAAAATTAAACAAGGCGCAAAGTAACTATAGCGTTACTGAGCTCGAATGTCTGGCCGCAATACTTAGTTTGAAAAAATTTAGGGCTTACGTGGAGGGGCAAGACTTCACGATTGTTACGGACCATGCAAGTTTGCAGTGGCTTATGCGACAAACCGATCTGTCAAGCCGACTAGCACGTTGGTCCCTAAAACTCCAAGGATTTCGATTCAAGATTGAACATAGAAAAGGTTCACTTAATGTGGTTCCTGATTGCTTATCACGACAGAATTTTGAAGAGGTGTCTGAAGTCCACGAAATTGAAGTATGTCCGTTAGTTGATTTACAGTCGTCTGAGTTTATGTCCGATGAGTATCAAACCTTGATAAGTCATGTCCGAGATAATGAAAATCGTTTACCTGATCTACAGATAATCGACAAGCACGTTTATAAAAGAACGGAACACCCAGATGGCAACCCAGAACGGGAATCCTTTAATTGGAAACTTTGGATTCCCAAATCTCTAGTTGAAAGTGTAATCAAAAATGCCCATTGTCCCCCAAATAAATGTCATGGTGGTATTGCTAAGACATTGGAGCGTTTGCGAAATAATTTATATTGGCCAAACATGGCAGTAGACGTGAAAAAATTCGTCAGTCAATGCGAAACTTGTCAACAGAGCAAAACGCCCAATGTTACGCTACGACCACCAATGTCCGCCCAGTATACGGTACAGAGACCGTTTCAAAAATTGTATGTTGATTTTCTTGGACCTTACCCAAGGTCCAAGAACGGAAACATAGGAATTTTTATTGTCCTTGATCACTTGACAAAGTTTCCCCTTTTAAAGACTGTTAAGAAGTTTAACACGTCAGTTATTTGTGACTTTTTACATGAACAAGTTTTTAATATTTTCGGAACACCCGAAATAATAATGAGTGACAACGGCAAACAGTTTAAATCCTCGCAGTTCAACACGTTGTTGTCGGCGCGTGGTATAAAACACGTTTATACAGCCATATATAGCCCACAAGCCAATGCAAGCGAACGGGTAAACCGGTCTATAATTGCAGGAATCAGAGCGTATCTCAAGAACGATCAGTCACACTGGGACAGAAATATATCAGATATCGCAGAAGCACTTAGGAGCGCGTATCATCAGACAATTGGCTGCTCACCCTACTTTGCGTTGTTTGGCCAACAGATGGTATCACATGCTGAAGATTACGAATTGCTCAGAACTCTCGCTACGCTGGATGATAACGTACTCGATAGGGCAGATAGGCTCAAACTAATACGAAAATCAATTGCAGAACATATCATATCAGCATTCGAGAGCTCGTCAAAACGATACAATCTGCGTAGCACTGACAAACTTTTTAAAATCGGGGACATAGTTTTCAGGCGTAATTTTGCATTAAGCGATGCAAAACAGAAATTTTGCTCAAAGCTTGCACCAAAGTTCATCAAAGCCAAGGTTATATCTCTTAAAGGGAGTTGCTTATACGAATTAGAGGATACAAATACAGGAAGGCGAAAAATTTATCATCGTAAAGATATCAAGGAAAGCAATCAAAATAACACCGTACCAACACTTTAGGTGGGGGGGTGTGTACCGTGGTACATGCGCAGCTTCCTTGGCTTATGGTATCTAATCAAACGCTTTTCTATTTAACACCTCTTTAATCCCCAACTTTCATCGTTGGTCGTTCCTTTTTCTTTTATATACTTTGTTTGCCATCCCTGCTTTCAGGCAAGTGAACACCGCCAAAGTCCTAAATGTTTCAGTTTCGATAAACAAGTTACCGAAACGATAACTCGCCATGAGACCTTTGACAGTTTGACCGTTTCCCGCGTTTTTTTGCTGATTCAGAAATCGTCATCTGAGAGAACAGTTCATACCGGTGCCGTGGCTTGAACGAATAAGCTCGCAAAAAAAAATCAGGAAAAAGAAAGTTCTTTTTAATAGCGAAATCAAAGAAAAAAATATAGTAATTTACAAAAGTGAAACCAAAATACGTACGCACTTAGGCCAGGATTTAGTAAACCGCAGGAATTACGGGTCTCCTGGTGACCGGAATCTCTTGATTCTTCTAATTATTGGTAAGAGTGTCTTTTTTTTGCCTTTAAAAATAAACTCGGATCAGCATAAACCTAAATTTTTCCAACGCGTGTTACAGATATTCCGAGCAAATTATATAAATTACTGGATGGGAAGTTCGATACACCAAAAGTTGATCATCATTAAACCACATCAAAAGCGCCCCAAACGAAAAACAATCACCATCTCGTTTATATAAATATAAATTATTGAAATGCTATTTATTTTACTAATTCTTAATTTGTCGAA
This sequence comes from Rhagoletis zephyria, assembly GCF_001687245.7. Classification (NCBI taxonomy): domain Eukaryota; kingdom Metazoa; phylum Arthropoda; class Insecta; order Diptera; family Tephritidae; genus Rhagoletis; species Rhagoletis zephyria. The sequence goes on along the minus strand of NW_016158941.1, from coordinate 18,260 downwards.
TTAGTAAACGCATTTTCGCATATTAACATTTGACTAAAGAATACGTACCCCGGGTTGGGTAATGTGAGAATTACTAAGTCAAGTTTGTTTCTATCAAATAACTCAATTTAATTTGGAGTAGTCAAAATTATACTATATAAAATTAAAAATCGAAATTTAGTTACAAAAATTTAATTATAATAATTAAAATTTAAAGTTAATACTTACCTTTGATCATTGCATTCTTCACACGTAACTGTACATATGCATAAGCATACATACTATATTATAGTTAATGATCATTAATTGACCTGCGTTGGTTCCATGTGGATTTCCACATGGGTCAGCCATAACCTACCTCAATTGTAATATACTCAGTCTTACTATCACGGAAATATGTATATATGTAATATGTGAAAAAAAACCAAAAAAAAAAATAATATTTATATATACATATGTATATACTTGCAAACTTCACATAATTACATATATACATACATATATATGTATGTACATGGAGAGAAGTAAATTCTTCTTTGCTTTTCAAGTTTCAGAGCGCATATTTGCATTATCCATTTTCTTTACTTATTTGGTGTGCGCCCTTTAGTACCTTGGGTACAGCTACGGCTAAAAAAGAAATAACGACACTCATCGTCATAAAACTCACATTATTTTTCTTTTTTGTTGTTACTGGTAAAATATTATTAACGGGTCTTGTAACGTTATGCATTTTAATGCAAGCAAAGAGATAGAGAAAAAAAAAACATTTCCAACTAAATAGGCAGCAACAACACCACAGCAAGAAGGCCTTCGACGCTACGTGGGACAACTGCATTGCCGACCTTTACTGTGAGTACACTTTTGCTTCCCGTAACTGTATTGTAGTATAAGTTGATATGCACGTACGTACATATGTATGTCTATTTCTTGTATTCTCTTAAAATTGAAAGCGGTGCACTTATGTACGTATGAGCATATATACATAATAACAATTTGGTAATTTTTGTTTTTAATATTTTCTCTTTTGATGATCTTTTTTTTTTGTACATATCTAATTATTATATGCACATACATATATACCTATATGTCTGGCATTGCTGGTTAATGAGCTTATGAATATACTTGGATACTTGAGGTAGGTCAGGGATATATTCATAATATACACTGAAAAAAATTACAAACATTATTAGTAATATATAAGTATATATACATTAAGGTTAACTTAGTATCTTTCTTTCGCTTCTTGATACAATTAAATTAGAATTAAATATTGGCAAGGTTAGTTACCTGTTGTTCATGAGTTACTATTATGGATTGAATTCAAATAATAAATAACATGAGTATTCTGTAAATTTAACCAATTTGGTCTGATTCTCTGAGGAGGTGTAGGTGGCCAAAATGGGGCTTTACCAACAGCAACAAAGCCATAGGTGGGAGGGTACAGAGGCAGCCTACAAACGCTGAATGCGCGCTGCTAAGCATATGGGTCAGGTACATTAAGTGAATTGTTAATTGAGTTTAGGTTATACTTGTTCTTGTTGATTAGTGTGCAAAATTATTTCTGATTAGGGCTGTTGGCTGACCAGAGGTCTGTCTATCCGGTGGTCACGTTATGAACCACGACCAGCTGAAGCTTCGGGTCTGAACGCGAGTGCACACGCCGTGATCACTGGGTCCGGCCACAGACAGATCCTCGTTCGCCCTTGTACAAGTACGGTCAGCCCGCGAGGCTCATAACAACAGGTATGTAGAGTTATGAATTTAAAAAATTCATCAGGGTTTAGTTAGGGACACGAATTTCGACAAGATACGATACCATATCGATACTTTTGGAATTCGACACCGATATTTTTTACTCGATAGTTTTGAAACGATATTTTTTTGAATCGAGTACCAGAACGCTATTATCGTATCGACCTAATGTGATTAACAATTCTTCCAGATATAAATTCGGCTTTAAAGCGCAGACATTTTTTACTATCGTTAGGATTGCATAAAGCGGGATTTGAACAATCGGTCTCGATGTTTTAAGCCAACACCTCAATCTCTACGTGTAAAAATAATAGATTGGCGCTTGCACAAAATGTTAGTGTTCGGCCGAGCTTCTCCTCCGATTTGTTGCGTGCGCCTTGAAATTGTTCCACAAAGGGCGTCCCTACTATTTTATGCTGCCTTTACATGAGGCGATTTTCCAGGCGGTTCAATATTGCTCTGGAAAAATCGCTTGCGTAAATAGTGATTCACAAATCGCACAAATTGCATGCGGTTATCGCCTGTCAAAAATCGCCTAATGTAAAGGCAGCTTTACACCGACACTGAATGGCGATTGAATTTTTTATGAGCTGTTCATGGCAAAAAAATCCTCGGAGGTTTTCGCACTTCTAATCACTACACCACAGCGGCCAACATACGGAACCAATATTCAGAGATTTTTTTTTTTTGGAAGTTGGTATCGATATTTGGGATATCGAGTCTTTTTATTCCGATATTAATAGGTGCCCGCTATCTTTACAGGGATACTTTAAATGAGTACCATATCGATACTTTCGGTTCGATATCGTGTCCCTAGGTTTAGTTGAGATATTCGTTTTTGGTCACTATGTTTTGTACATTTCCCAGTACTGCAGAACTTTTGACTGTCATTCACGTGTGAGTGGCCAGAAGTGAATTGTGTGCTTACGGTTCAAATCGAAGCTAACTACGTCCGGATATTCATATCCATTAATCTAGTTTGGGAGCGAGGTAAAGTGGGAGGGCGTAACACCCCGCGTGCGCTGGGTTTTAGTCCCGCCACGTTAAACCCCTGCCCAATGAAAAAAACATGCCTCGGATGATACCCCCTTCTTTTGATGACGATCACGGCAAACATAGGAAGGACTATGATTTTGGGGTATTCACTTGGAATATCCGAACCCTTAATAGGGATGGTGCCTCTGTCTGGCTGGTTGATGTCCTAGGGAAAATAAAGGCTGACATCACCGCTATCCAAGAAATGCGATGGACGGGGCGAGGAAGGTAAGCGTGGAGCCTTGCGACGTCTACTACAGTTGCCACGTAAAGGAGTGTTTCGGTGTTGGATTTGTGGTGGGAGAGAGACCGGCGTTCACTCTAGTGGACGAAAGTCTAGCCACAATCCGCATCAAAGCGAGATTCTTCAACATCTCATTCATATGTGCCAATGCCCCGATGGAAGAGAAAGACGAGGCATCCAAGGCTCTCTTAGCTTAGAGCGTACATATTAGCACTGCCCCCGACACGTATAAAAATCGTGCTTGGCGATTTAAATGCCAAGGTGGGCAACGAAGGGATCTTTGGCGCCAGTGTCGGAAAAACCAGCCTCCACATAGACACGGCGAGCTGAGGGTGATCGACTTCGCCGGGTCCCGAAACTTGGCAGTATGTATTACTGGGTTCTAGCATAAAAAGATCCATCAAGCTACATGGGTGTCTCCACATCGATAAACGGGAAACGAAATCGAGCATGTTGTGATAGACGGAAGGCATACTTCCACGTTTTAGATGTACATACGTACACTCCGAGGGCCAAACATCGACTCGCACTACTATATTGATGCATCCAATATACGACCCAACCTCGGAGCAGCAAAAAAAGAGCCTCCAACAACGCAAGGAAAGTTCAACGTCGAAAAGCTGCAGTCAAAACAGACGGCCAATGGTTTCGGCTTTCGCTCGACCTTCACACCTGCTGTGAGAGAGCACTCTTCAACAAACCGACTTGCGCGAGCAGTAGAACCACATTTCCCGTTCATTACTGGTACGATGAGGAGTGTGAGAAAATGCTTGAAATGCTGGCCGACAGAAAAAACACCGGAAATTTTTAACAGAGAGGTGAGCGACTTACGGAAAGTTTCAACACTCTTGTGGGAACAACCATGGTGACCTAGTGACCGATGTCCAGAACGTACTCAGATTATGGAGGGAACACTTTTCGACTCTTTTGAATAGCAGAATCACTGACAGAAGTGGAGAAGACGAACCCGAGGTCCCACTCGATGACGATGGAGTCGATATCCCAGCGCCTGACTATGATGAAAAGTGCCAAAGCTGCCTGAGCGACGGCCTGTGAGCTGAGCTATTTACTTATTTATTTATTCAAGTGCGCTCTGCCCAAACCACAAGAAAGGCGACCCCGCCATGCGTGCCAACTACCGCGGGATCAGCCTTCTAAGCCTAGGTTGCAAGGTCTTATCGAATGTATTGTCTACAATAGACCAGGTATTTACAATACGCCAAATCTTGGAAAAGACTCGAAAGAGAAGGATCGGCACTCACCACCTATATGTCGACTTTAAAGCCGCTTTCGACAGCACCAAAAGGAGTCTCCTATATACCCTCAAAACTCATACGGCTGTGAAAAATGACGTTGCGCCACCACCAGCTCTGCTCTGTTGGGCCCTCAGCCCGCTCATTGGGTTTTTCAAAATATAAACTTCTTAATTTGGCACTCGCTTACCCGTTCGTGCTGAACGCCGGTTCCGGTAACTTTCCTGGTCACAATTCCTGCTTTACAATAGGTGTTCCTTCAGGGGCTGCTCCCACCCTGGGAAAAGTAGCGCTCAAGTTGCTCGGTACTCGGCCGACCCAATAAAAGTTTTGCCAATAACACGCACGAAAACTACTAGCGAATGAATTAAAACGTCTTCCTTTTGTTGAAATTAACTTAGTTCGTTTTATTTAGTTTTAATATAAAATTTGGTACAACCGGCTTGAAAGAGTGAGTATATCCAATTGAATTGATATTCGTTTTTTCACTCGGGTTTATCTACATGTGGAACGTATGTTCCAAACAGGGCTACCAACATTACGGCGGCGCTGAATAGTGCCATATCAATTTTCGGCTGTAATAAAGAGTTCAAAACTTATGTTGACTAACGCATGCTGAATAATTGACAACATTATTATATATACTTAGCTAATTGCGTTAATTTACAACATGAATTTTTAATTAAAGAATATACATAAGTATGATTTAAATAAATGTTTTTTTTTTGATGTGCTAATTGTATACAATATATGAATTTGTAAATTTGTAAATATGGATTTACATAACCATTTGTATAAAAATTAATACATACTCATTTTTTTTTGCTTAATTTGATTTTTTTTTTTTTTGACTATTGTGTTAAAGTAATAATATATAAAAATACTTATGTGTACGTCTTATTAAGCCAAAATTTTAAGGTATACATACATTTAAATATCTGTTTTCGTATGGAAAAGTAGCTTATGTCGAAAGGCTGGCTTTAGTATAAATCGGCATTCGCAGCATACGATTGCGAATGTCTCACTGGCGCTGAGCTGTTGAAGAATTTTCAGCAAATAAACGTGCAAAAAATTATTCCGCTACTAGCAATTCAATATTCTTATTAAGTATCATCAACAAATTCCTTGTCGTTTAAAGGTTAAAGGGAATGCCGCATTATACTAAAGCTAGCTTCTTGACATAAGCTACTATTCCATACGAACACAGATATACTTTTTGAGTATTATTCATTCCAAATGAAAATTTTTGTTTCAAAACAGATTTACCTGATAATTCATGAGTTATTTCGCATTGTTGTACACTATACATATTTTAACTAATTATTCAGAGTAATTCTAACAATAATAATAGTTTGTATATATCTTTTGTGACGTGACTGATTCATTTTGGGTCAAAATTGAATGTTACTTGTATATTTTAAATAAAATCATTATAAAGTTATGTGACTTTTTGAATGCGGTTTTGGTGAACCGTTTTTAATTTATTTTTGGTTTTGTCGAAAACCTAGGTTCCTTTTGTATTAAAACCGTATCTTTTTCTGCAATTAGTACAGGACGTGCATTTTTATCAAATTACTCCTTCGATTGGATTTTATGTTTTGTTACGAGTTCTTTAGCGAGTGCATGAGATCTTTGCAAACGATACTTTACTTCTTTTGCATAATTGTCAACGTTGTAAATTGGATCGATTTAAAATTTTTGTACTTCGTTTGGTAAAATAGCATTTTTACCAAAAATCAGTTCAAATGGAGTAACTTTATTATCAAAAAATGTGTTTGAGGTTGTGTTATGCAAAAAAGTAAAATATTTTAAATATGTATCCCAGTCGGAATATGATTCGTTTAAAAATGCTCGTAAGTACTCATTAAATACTTTATGATTTCGTTCTATTGTACCTACAGTTTCGTGATGGTGTGCTGTCGAAAAGTCATGTTTAATTTTTAAAAGTTTGGTTAATTCAGCAAAAAGTTCGTTTTTATATTCAGTACCTAAATCAGATTTTATAGAGTGCATAATGCCATATACTAAAATGAAACTTTCAAAAATTACTGATGCAACAGTTTTAGCACTTTTATCTGGTATTGGAACAGTAACTAAATATTTTGAGAGATCGCAAATAATGGTAACTGCGAACTTATTACCATATTTCGATTCTGGTAAAGGTCCTATTGTATCGATAACAACAATATCAAACGGTTTATTCGGCGTTGGGGTTAGTACAAGTTTTTCTTTAACTTTCGGTTTTACTTTATTTGAAAGACATTTTTGACAACTTTTAACATATTTTGCGACATCGCGGGTCATATTTTTCGAGTAATATTTTGTTATAAGTTTCGCATAAAGCTTTTTCATGCCACAGTGATCTCCTGATATTGGGCCGTCGTGATAAATGGTCATTAGTTTTTTTTTTGTCATTTTCAGTCACAGTCTCGACTGGATCTGTTAAAATGATTTGTAATGATTTTAAAATTGTGTTCCCGCGATTTTTTAAGCTAGCAATTGTGAAATCACGTAAAAATTCATCGTCTTTAGTCCATTCAATCTCCTTAATTCTGTGTTTGCTGGCTTCAATTTCAAGCCTCGAAAGTAAATGATCGAAATTCATTATTTCGTTAGCAAAGAGATAATTAAATAACTCGAGTTTTTTATGTTTAATATGTGCACAAATTCGTAAATTTTTAATTTTATCATTTTTATCATAAGTAATTTCTGATCTAATACGCGGTATCTTTTTTGAATAGTTGTAAGAAAATTTATCATAAACGTTTATTGTTTCCTGGTTTTCATTTTCGTTATTATCTGTATTTTGTGTAATTTCATTTTCTCGTCTAGTCATTGACCTTGTCTGTACTGCCAAAATGCTTTTCGTTAATTCCCTTATTTCGTCTATCGTTATACGCGAGAGTGCGTCTGCGCCAACATTTAATTTTCCTTTTATATACTCAATAGTAAAATTGTACTCTGCTAGTTCTAACCTTATTCTTGAAAGTTTTGAAGAGGGGTCTTTCATATTGAATAGGTATACCAATGGTCTGTGGTATGATTTTACTAAAAAATACGTTCCGTAAATGTATGGTCGAAATTGTGTAATGGCAAAGTAGATTGCTAAAAGTTCTAATTCAATTAATGGTTTTTTCTTTTCTGCATTGTTAAATGCATTTGAAGCAAAACATATTGGTAAATCGCAACTGTGCTGTTCTTGGCTAAGTATAGCGCCACACAATATTTTTGAAGCATTAACTGTAATAATAAATTGCTTTGTAAAGTCTGGAGCAGTTTCGGGTACATTAAGACTGTTCGCAGCGCTTGAAAAGCTTCATCGCATTTCTCATCCCAAACAAATTCTACTCTTTTCCTACTTAATTTGTTCAAAGGTGCTGCCAGAGTTGCAAAATTGGGGATAAATTTGCAAATGCGACAAAACGTCGTACCGCATCTTTGTCAGTAGGTTTAGTATACTTTTTAATTGCAACTATTTTTGAATCGTCTGGCAGCAGACCTTTTGCTGAGCATTTGTGCCCAAAAACGTTACTTCGGGCCTGAGAAAATCACATTTTTTTGGGTTTAATTTTAAGTTGAAACTTCGACAAGTTTCGAAAACTTTCGCTACATTTTTAATGTGATGTGCTTCGCTGCAGCCTATAACAATTATGTCATCTACATATAAAAACGCTACGTTGGGTGGAATACCAGAAAAAGCTATACTCATCATTCGCGAGAATGATTTGGGTGCTATACTTAAACCGAATGGTAATACTTTCCATCGATATGCTCCACGGTCTATGCTAAAAGAAGTTATATCACGTGAATCCTCATGTAAGGGGATTTGGTGGAATCCAGAAAAAAGATCTAAAGTGGAAAAATATTTGGCTCTGCCAAGATTGTCTAAAATATCGTCAACTCGTGCGAGAGGGAATTTATCCGCAATAAGTTTTTTATTTACTGTGCGGAAATCAACGCACATACGATATGCTTTTTGACCATTAGTAGATTTTTTAGGAACCAAAATTAGAGGACTATTGTAATTTGAATAACTTCCTTCAATTAAATCGTTATCTAGTAATTTGTTAACTTGGCGAGTTATCTCTTCACGTTGGGAATATGGTAGACGATAGTTTTTTACATATACCGGGTCAATGTCAGTCAACCTAAGTTTCTGTTCATAAAAATTGTTTAATGTCATTTTGTCATTGTCCAGAGCGAAAATGTCGGCATATTTTATGCAAAGGTCAAGTAAATTGCTGTTAGCTTCTGTAGGGATTTGGTTTTTCGAAATATTTGTTAATTCGTTCGTTCGGGGGTCTTCAGTCTTAATCTTATTAATTGAGTAAACGTAATAGTCAGAAAGTTTTCCGGTCCGAATATTTACATTCTTTACATGTTTTACGTCATCTGTGGTACTTATGATTTTAATAATTGGGTTACTACTATTAACTATGCATCTTGCTGTTAAAACGCCATATTCAACTTCTTGTGATTCTACAAAAAGTGGATCCGGCGAAAATTGAAAATTCGATAAACTTCGCATCTGGGTGGTATGATACAAGTGTCGCTTTCGGTTCCGTGTAGGATTGGTATCGCGACTTTTTCATTGCCGACCCAGAACGATATACAATTGCTTGCATATCTAATAACGCGTTTGTTACTTTTCAGAGAATCTTTACCCAGTATACCATCAGATGGTATGTTAAAATCGTCGTTTACTACATGTAAAGTATGTTTAATGTAAAAATCAGTAAAAGCCAAGTTTACGGTAATCGTACCTAAAGTAGAAACAGTATTAGAAGTGACACCGGTAATGTTAATTATATCGTTTATATTTATAGGAAAATGTTTATTAATGATAGAGTTTTTTATTAGAGAAATGTCGGCTTGCGTGTCGACTAAAAGCGTACAAAATTTGTTTGACCCATTAATTATCAATTCGATAAAGTCAGAGTAATTCAAATTTAAGCAATAAATGCCTTTTGTAGAAAAAGATTCATCTAATTGTCCAATTCTTTCGTCCTCAGTGTGAGCTCCTGAGGGGCGTGGGCGTTTAAAGCGCGCACATTAGCATTATTGCGTGAATTTGGACGTCTACTACTATTATTATTGCTGTTATTATTTCGATTATTGTTGTTTGATGAACGATTAATATTATTGTTGAAATTGTTACCGTTACACCTTGAACCGTAATTGTTGTACCCACTGTTATTACCGTTATTATTGTACCTATTGAAATTCGTATTGTTTTGTCTGAAATTATTATTGCTGTACCTATTAAAATTGTGACCTCTGAAGCTACCTCTAAAACTATTTGCCCTATTTACCCGGGATTGAAATGCTAACACTTGACGCTCTTTAACTTGATTATTTTGTTCGACTATCATTTTTGCCACTACGTCTTTTGAATTACTGAAGGTAGTTGACTATAAAATTGATTTGACCAAATTCGACCGAGTATTAAGTCTACAAACGTTAACTATTTGCTCGACTGCCATTTCATGGGCCTTGGATTGTGTCATACCTTCAATGATCAAAGAACGCTCTAATGCATCCGAAAGCTCCTCGACACGCTTAGCAAATTCCGTATAATTGTTATTTGTGACATGTAAAGATGCAATTTTCACAGCTACAACTTTCGAGTTGTCTAGCTTTATTCTGTTTCTCAACGCATCTTTAATTTGTCGGACTGAATTGACTTCTGTTGGAATTGCTCCACGTGCCTTGCCTTCGAGCTTGGATTTCAAAAATGATATAAAAGTTGTATTTAAATTTTCGTCTGCAAAATCTTCAATTAAATTAATTTTGTCGGTAAATGATTCAAGTGCTAACGGATCTCCGTTGTAATTTTCCCTAATAATTGAGGCACAAAGACTAATAAAGGATTTCTTCTGTTCAGGGGTAGCCATGTCTAAAAATTCTTTAAAAATGGTCGAAATATTTGGCGAACTGGTAGCTGTTGACGGCTCGTCGGATACAGTTAGCAGATCTTTAAATGATGGAAGTGAAGTACTTCTTTTAAGACTGAATTGTACCGAAGCGTCTGACTTGACGTCACTAAACTCTTCTTCTGACTCAGAGTCAGCTAAGTCTGATTGGCGAAGTAGCGATAAGCTATCCGGTGGAATCCTAACGCGACAATTCAGTTTAGTAAAGCACTTTGCTAACTGTTCCTTACAATGGGTTAACTTAACTTGAACTTCCTTGAGATTGCAGGTATGAGCCGAACTATTGCCAATAACTTGTATCAAAATATTATTGTAAGCTGTGATAAGCGAATATTTGTATTCGTTTAATTTTTTCGCATTCGTAGACAACGGTCTATTTTGTAAAATGCGCTTAGTAATCTTATCAAAATCTGCTTTATATGCTTTAAATTCTATAAAAAAGAAAAATTTGCCAAGATTGCATTATGAATATGTATAAAAAGAGATGTATTAATCACATCTTGAAATATTTATTTAAATAATTGAATAATGAAAATGAATTTGAAAAAGGGGTTGAATTCCTCACGTCACTTACAGCTAAATAATGAAAATGTAGTTAGAAAAAATGGGTTTAATACCGTAAATCGCTTAAATCTAAATAATGATGACGAAGTTAAAAAAATGGGTTTAATCCCCTGAATTTCGTATAGCTAAATAATGAAAAAATGAATTTGACAAATGGCTTTAATGCCTTGAATCACTTAAAGTTGAATATTGAATTTGAAAAAAATATGGCTTTAGTGCCTTGGTTCGCTTAAAGCTAAATAATGAAAATGGAATTTGAAAAATTGCTTCAATGCCTTGAATCACTTAAAGCTAGAAAATGGGAATAAAGTTGTAATATAGGTTTAATACCTCAAATCGCTTAAAACTAAATATTTAAAATGAATTCGAAAAGTGGCTTTAAAGCCTTGAATCATTAAAGCTAAGTGTTGAAAAATGAATTTGGAAAGAGGAAATTTAAGTAAAGTAATGTGCCACTGTATTACAGTATTAAAATATAACTGACTAAGTACATATGTATAGTGTATGAAATTAAACTTAAACGAACCACACGCTGCTTGGCTCCCTCGCTGCCGTCTCATTCATCGCCCTAGTCTGCTTCTTCCCTAAAACGTACGTTTGAAATTTTGGTGGTGTTGTCTTGTAGTTTGCTGAATTCGTGTGCTTTTGCAACGCACAACTGTNAAAAACGTACGTTTGAAATTTTGGTGGTGTTGTCTTGTAACTAGTTTGCTGAATTCGTGTGCTTTTGCAACGCACAACTGTATTTTAGGTGTCGTGACGTTCGTTAGCACATAGCGGTTTATAGCGGTGCTGTACCGCTTCTTTGTTTGGCGTCAGTCGCTGTAATACATATACGTAACGGTGTATGCTGCTGCTGCTGTTGTAGGTGGCAGCAGGGCTCCCCGTTATATCCCTTATGTATGGCGTTATGCGAGTTATTTCGTACTGCTGTCGTTGGTGCTGGCAGGGCTTCCCGTTATGTGCAAAAATGCACGGGACGAAAAGGCAGCGCGGATTTGTGCGCAGCGCTATACGGGTGACGTTGTACAGCACCCCGTTATTGCCTACCGCAATGAAACTCTGCTCGCCACCACTACCAACACTGTATTGCGCCCGAAGCCCATTAGACGCGCCTGCCGTCCAGGGTGTCAAAAAAAAAAATGTTGCCTCATGCGTCCTGTCACGGTCGCCATGTTCAGCCCGCTCATTTGGTTTTTCAAAATATAAACTTGTTAATTTGGCACTCGCTTACCCGTTCGTGCTGAACGCCGGTTCCGGTAGCTTTCCTGGTCACAATTCCTGCTTTACAATGGGTGTTCCTTCAGGGGCTGCTCCCACCCTGGGAAAAGTAGCGCTCAAGTTGCTCGGTACTCTGCTGGCCGACTAAATAAAAGTTTTGCCAATAACACGCGCGAAAACTACTAGCGAATGAATTAGAACCAAGGAATGAAACCGATTCAAAATAACGTTCCGGTTTGGGTTTCGGTTTTGCCAAGTGCTTCGGTGTTGGTTTCGTTCTTCAAAATTTATTTCGGTTTTGGTTTCGGTTTCGTTCCGGTTTCGGTTTTTCACAGAAATTTTGTTGATATTATTTAAATCACAATGTCTTAAACGTTGAGGAAAGAAAATCGAAAATTACAGTTCACTGATAATATCAACACTAGGTTCTTTCCCTAACAATCCGGACCGGATTTGGTAATTAGAGAATAAGAGAAACATTTTCTTTCAAAAATGGAACAAAGTTCAGAAGTACGGAAACGCAAAAACCCACATTTCGTGCCCACAAGTCGAGAAACAGCTGATTCACGTTGTTCTTGTTTTTGTCACTTATGCCATGTTCTGACCGACATCGGAAACATGTTTTCGTTGCTAAAACTGGTTTTCGACCTAAAACTTGTGTTTTCGTCCATATAAAATCTGTTAAACGAAAACCAGTTTTCGCTGAAAACTACTTGAAAACTCACTTTCCACTCATTCCAATCGGTGTCTTCACTAGTTTTTTTCGATTATTTATCGAAGTGGAAGTCATATTTTATCATCTTTAATACGCCATTTCGGATTTATTGTTAATTGCCTGGCCAAAGCAAAATAAGAATGAAAGTTAAAGGTTGTAAATGAAAGAGAAAAAGAAGGAAAAATGTTTTGGTTTCGGTCAGAACATGGTATTAAATGCAAACACTTGGAAATTGAATTTTGGTTTCACAAATTTGATTTTAAGTACATAGATTGAAAATACATCAACAGGCCATTCACTTTTCCTTAAAAGCACCAAGTAAATGCAGGCAACATGTAAACACAATACAGCTGATATGCACTTTGACACTTTATCCATTTTTACTCGGAGAAAATTTCGGGCTGTTTCGGGCAGGAAGAAGAATACACTTACGATCGAATACGCTCGAATTTTCGCTCTCTATTACCCATTTTGTTGAGTACAGGCATGATTTCTGGGCTATTTTGGGCACACGCGGGATCTCGCATTGCGTACGGGAAAGAAACTACTTAAATATAATTAATCGATTATCGATTCACAACAACAAAGTCATCAGCAGATTTTTGCGAAAAGTTACCTTGCCATACTTATTTACTACTTAACAAGAATTTTAGCAAAATCTTGCTGATTTTGGTTAAATAAATCATTTATTTCAAAGAAATTTTTATTTATTATTTTTGTAAATTTCTGGAAACCGATTGAAACCTGTGATTGAAATGGTTTCGGTATCGTTCCTTTTCAGGTCAAGATAACGGTTACGGTTTCGGTTTCGGTTTTGAAAAACGAAACGGTTTTAAACGGTTACGGTTTCGGTTTGGGTTTCGGTTTCATTCCTTGATTAAAACGTCTTCATTTTGTTGAAATTAACTTAGCTCGTTTTATTTAGTTTTAATATAAAATTTGGTACAACCGGCTTGAAAGAGTGCGTATATCCAATTGAATTGATGTTCGTTTTTTCACTCGGGTTTATCTACCTGTGGAACGTATGTTCCAAACAGGGCTACCAACATTACGGCGGCGCTGAATAGTGCTGCCGTATTGTTAGCGATGTCATTACAAGCCATATGAACAGTTGATATGCTAAAATAGAGGGACTACATGTTCAAATGAGGAATTCAATGGTATCGAGTGGGATGCATATAATACGTTTTTTCATATGAAAAATTATGGTGAGATACTGTAAACATACTGTTGTGATACTGTTAAGCATATGAATTTATAGCAAGTTGGATTTTCATACATCTTTCCATATACAGTTTTACAGATGCTGGGCTACCTATTGAGGGTTTTTGTGTTTTAGTGCTTTTTTAATATAAAAACCCACCGAAACAAAGGAAAGCGGCATCTCGACAGTTTCAACTATAAAATTATTTTGTAAGATTTGTTTAAAAAATTTTATATTTTCAAAACAAAAGTCTAATATTCATCAAATTTGAAAAATCAGCTTTTTTAGATGGATTCAACGGACAACTTTCAAATTAATGACAATGGTAAGCTAACATTTGATTTGAAGTAGAAGTGTACATATGTACATATTTTTACTAATAAAAATGCTACGTTAGGCTTATTCATAGAAGCTGTGCGTCAAGACCAAGTCTATGGGACCTACGGCTGAATTCCTACCGAAACCAAACCCTCAGAAGTAAAGCTTGGCAGAAAGTTCTTGAAGAACTGGGCAAGAATCAGTTATAGGGCTTTCGCACGAGGCGATTTTTCAGGCAACTTTTAGTTGAAAGCAAAAATCGCCTCGTCCGAACGGCCTTTCAACTAATCGCTTTCAACAAAGTTGGTCGCCAGCCAACTTTGAGCTCGTTCAACTTTTTTTCCT